>NW_009621724.1:263-37448 GCF_000690535.1 Cariama cristata
GAGGAAGCATTCTCAGCGTTTAAGAAAAAAATTGAAAAGAATTTTCTGTCGCTCTCTAAACCCAAACCTGGCAATGGTATATGAATCTTGGCTCGCTAATTTCTGGAGTGCAGTAAAGGGTCAACAAAGGGATCTCGGAAACCTAGCTGAGCTGTTGCTGCTGAACTTTCCATAAGGCTGTCAGTCAAAGGTGGTATTAGTTGGACATCTGCTTTACAACGTGCTTGCTTGATTGAGGTGCTCGTTTTTTTAATATGCTGAACACATTCAGCCTGTTGAAACTTGGTCTCAGGACCTTAAATTAAGAGCCCTGGAAAAGTTTGTTGTATGTCCTTTAGAAATGACAGAGTGAGGCTGCTTCATCACCCTCACCCCCCCTTTTAGTGTTCTGCGTAGGTCAAAAGTTAATTACAAGCGTCTTTGTCAAACGTGAGAAGCAGTTTTTCCAGGCCTGTGGATTCTACTCCTTGCTGCTTTACTTTAAAGCAGTTTCCGAGGAAGTATTTAAGCAGTGTTGTTACAGAAGGGGTGTGTGCTATCCTGTATGTGCGAGGCAAGCTCTGAATCTTGTTCCTGTAACGACAGATTCAAACTGGAGTTTTCTGATTTACTGTATGTTAAACAAAATTAATGTCTCGGTGATCTGTAAGTTTCCTCCCTGTGTTCCTTGGTGCTAAAATTCACTAATCTATATGAAAGAATTTGTTGTGAAGAGGTAGGTTAGTTTGTTGGCTGTACTGGTGTCTCAAACTGACTACGTTAGTATTTCTAGAAAAAAAAAACCCACTTAAGTGACATAGCAGCCACTGTGTGCGTCTTGGAAGAGGCCAGGCTTAAATTTCACCAAAAAAAAAAAAAAGAGGGCAACTCATACTGTTCAGTGAACAATGGTAGGTTTTGTTAGACTCGTTCGTTCCTCCTCTCTCTTGCTCTCTCTCTCCTCCTAAATAGAGCAAAAGTATTTGTTGCTGACTGCTTTATTTCTTTCCAGGTACTAGTGAACACGGCCTGCTGTTTTCTGATGTTGGTTGCTAAGCTGATCCAGTGTATGGTGTTCGGTCCTCTTCGTGTCAGCGAGAGGCAGGTAAGTCAGCGATGCGTTTGCCTTGGATACTGTCGTGTTGCCTAATTTCTTGGTGTACGTCTGGTGTGGTTTTCTATATGGAATTGCTGAAAGTACACCAGAAAAGTAAATTCTAGAACAACATAAACTTAAATCTTACCATTTGGTTACCTACTATATCCACAGCCACCGGCTTCCAGTTTATTTCTGAAGGGAACTTTTCTTTTTCGCTGTTCCTATTGTATTTTATAAGCCCACGGTCAACTTGAAAATCCTGCTTCCTTAATGAACTTTGTCAGGTTTCTTACCAGTGCACCTCATTTCAGAATACTGATAACGTGTGTTCTTCTCTATCCAGTTTGCACTTGGCAGCGTTTCTCCGTTGTGTTTCGTAGTTGGTTATCAGCACTGGCAGCCTGAGTTCCCTCTTGTACGTTGTGTTGTGCCTTGACTACTGGAGAAGGGCTCTCCGTCCTCATGCGCTGAGTGGATGGTTTATGTACCCTCAAGTTTACGAGGGAGTAGGCAGGTATATGCCCAGAGAAAGGATGTTTAGTCCCGCTCTTGGGCTAGGTGAGAAAGTTTTTAAAAATTCAGCAAGGCAACCATTAAAGCCCAGGCTTTTTAAAAACAGGATCCTGCAGAAAATAAAAGCAGCAGCAGTAGCTTGAATAGTATCTGTATATTTTTTAAAAAAAAGAAAGGCAAATGCTTGTGTTGATCTGTGTAAATGCGGTAGCGGTGGTTTGAAGTGTGTTCATGTATTTAAAAAAAAAAGTGTAAATGCAGTTCTTTAGGAGAAATCAGGCCATGATGATTTTTGACATGAAGAACTGAGGCACATAAAGCGTCATTAATAACCACGGATCTCTCCAAGCCTGTTGTATTTGTGATTCACGTCCCATAGAGCCCCTGAGTGAAGTGTATTAAAGACAAGGCGCTACCAAACTGCATTGGGCTAGATTTTCTTTCCCATCCATGTTGACTATAGGGATGTGGAATTTTAACCAGTGATAATTTCCAGGATGTTCTCTACCCTCTTAAAAACTGAAGTGAAAAGCAGTAACCGTGTGGCTCCATTTGTGTTTGGACAGAGGGAGTATGCTTCAGTTCTCATGTGATGGAAAGCTCGTTATTAATATTAGCGAGCCAAAAATGGCAGCATCGTGAAGGAATTCTGGGCCTGTCTTAACTAAACTCCTGGTGATTTCATCGTGTTCTTTAACAAAACATTTTGTTCCGTAAATTTTTTTTATCCCCAACAAGCTGGCTTGGTATCTGCTGCTTGAGACCATCGTATTGTTTCTTTCATACTGCATGTGTGTGGGAATAATTTGTTTTCCATTGCTCATCCATCTCATTCTCCACTGTAGGCATTGTGCTTTTTAAGAACAGACTTTGTCATCTTTTCCTAATCCTCTGTACTTTTTGACAGGTTTTTGGAAGCAAGGTGCTAGGCTATTTGGGCATCTTGTATAACTAACCGTGGCAGTTCTTCTAGCAAAGAGGACTTTATGTATGCGGCCCAGTAGCTGTGTTGCTTGGAGGTAGAGAATCAAACTGAGATCAAACTTGGTTTGTGCTAAGCACTGTTTTAGAAGTAGGGCAGGAAAGTACCTTGTGTGCTATGCTGTGCAGTTAATGCTGCAGTGGTACAAAAGACTAGATAGATACTAAGGACCGCTAATATTTCTAATATGTTTTTAGTTCAGTAAAGGTGATTCAAGATGTGTATGCAGCAGGCTTTTTCTAATGTATTGTTGCGTTTCTACTTCCATCTTTTTTTTAATTTCTCCTTTTCCCTCCTCCTCTCCCATGCATGTGGATTGTCAGTGCTGTCACTACAGTAACCAAATGTCTTCCTCCACAGCATCTCAAAGATAAATTCTGGAATTTCATTTTCTACAAGTTCATCTTCATTTTTGGTGTGCTGAATGTTCAGACAGTGGAAGAAGTGGTGATGTGGTGCCTCTGGTTCTCTGGGCTTGTGTTTCTTCATCTTATGGTTCAGCTCTGCAAGGATCGCTTTGAATATGTAAGTTTTGATTAAGAGCTGTCTTTCAGGACATGCAGATTCTGTTTCTGGTTCGGGCACTGGCTCTTGACAGGTTACAAACAGGTCATTTAGACCTTTTCCCCACCCTGCAGTGCTGAACACGTGCACCTCCCAGTAGCTTCAAATACTTGCTTTAAAGTGCAATGTCAATCTTACTCCTTCAGTTTTCCCATGAGACAAATGGAGCTGAAGATCCTTATTTTCTTTGACAAATTGCTCCTTATATGTGCCCTGTAATTACTGTTGCATAACTCCATGAGATGTCTTCATAGCTCTCCTTGGTGAAAAAATCTTGACAACAGAACATCCCTTAGATTGGTGCCCTTTAGGATTGGTCCATGAAGCCTGTTTCTGCGGATTCTGTGCTCAGGTTTTGAGCTCATTTACATCTACCAAATGTTGACTGCCGATGTCTTTACGATACACAGTGCAACTTTCTCCATAAGCTGCATCCCAGTTTCTGTTAGTACAAAGAATAAATTCAGCAGAGATGCAGAAATCGAAGGCCAGGCAAGGAAGAAGGAACTGGAATTTGAACAGTAAATCTTACCCTTTAAATGTTTATAATGGACATGCACTTTCCTCAGCTCCTCTGTCCTGAAATAAAAGTTTGAACTAAACCGAATCCATGAATTTCCTTTTGGTAGCTCTGTGCTTTACCATTTTTTTTTGTATTAATATCTGGTAAGGCCTGTTAATTCACAAGTAGCTAAGCGCTAAGCTTGAACCTAGATTGGTTGGGGTTAGGAAAATTGAGACAGAAGCGAACAAGGCAGTCATCTGGTATTTTTAGTGTTGGTCAGAAAGCTGTGAGAGAACAAAGCTCATGTGGGAAGAAATCCTTATTGTATTCCTTCTGCATTCAAAGCATGTATCGTAATTCTCTACTTGGACAAATGGTACTTGTGTGATCTGCCTTGCAAACTCAGGGGGATGTGGAACTGAACCAGATATAAACAAGGAAGAAAGAACCAATTTAAAAACAAAACATGGGAGTCAACTTCATCGATCAGATCAGAGTGAAGCTTTGGGCATCTCCTTTTTTTCCTTGTCCTGTTCTTTCTCTTCCTGCCATGAAAATAAGGGGATGGACCACCTAAATCCTTTGCCTCTTTGGTCATCTTTGATTTAGACAGCCTAGGTGTAGCCTGCCGTCGAGGTAGTTTAGAGAATGAATACGCTGTGCGTGCTGCTGAATGAGAACTGTTTTCAGTAGACTCTGTCCAGCAGTCTCTAGCTGCAAGTTAAATTTTTTGGGGAGATGTCTCTTTCTTCCAGAAGAAAATGAAATTGGAAGAACTAGAGGCTGGAAGATAAAGCTGGACATATTCACATCATCTGTAAGGTGAAAAATTGGCAGAACAATTATCCTCATTGCTCAAGGACTGTATATTAAGGTTAGATGTATTTCTAAGATGCGTGTTCATCCTAAGCAGATGCTGTGAATTTGATGCAGAAACTACTGTGTGAGAAAGTGTCCGTGGCTTTCTTGCACAGGTGATCTAAACATTAGATCAAATAATTGTAATGATCCCTTCTGACTTTAAAAGCCTGATGAATGTCAATGACAGTGAGACAAATGAGACTGGGATGGTGTGCGGTTTTAGCATTATTCTGCGTCATTTATTACTACATTGCATGGTTGAGGTCATGAAACTGGTTTTATTCTAGAAAGCAAAAGATTTTCCTGAATGAGGACTTGTTTGGTGAGGTGACTATGGAAAGCAGGGTGGATGAAGTACTCCTTTAAACCTGTTATGTATTTATGTATTTGTGTTGCAGCTTTCCTTTTCTCCTACCACACCCATGAGCAGCCACATCAGAGTCCTGACCCTGCTCATAGCCATGCTCCTCTCCTGCTGTGGATTAGCGGTTGTCTGTGGTGTTATCGGCTACACCCATGGCATGCACACGTTGGCTTTCATGGCAGCGGAGGTGAGACTTCCTTCATACGTGTTGTGGTTTCTGCTTTGCTTTTCACCCCTCGCGTGGGGGGTATCTTGGCATGCGGTGGGTTTTCTTTTAGTTTCCCGCAAGGAAGAAACTCCAAAGACGCAAACAAGCCCTCGCCCGTTTTAGAGTAGCTACCAGATCTGCGTGCTTTCTCTCTTTAGAGTTTAAGCCTGAAAAAAAATTTGTCTGAAGAAGAGAATGAGAGGATAAATCCGTAAGATGATGCTGAAATCAAATGGCAGCCTATGAAAAAATAATGATTGTGCGTCCTGAGCATTGCAAGAAGGGTTAGTCGAAATGGCTGCTAGAGAGAGGGAGAGGCTCTATGTGAAAGTGTAATGTCTACCTCAGCCTTTCTCTTTGGGGTTATATTTTCTGTTTTATTTCTCCCCCAAAGGAATGAGACTGACATCCTTTCCTTAAGGCATACTCAAGGGATTTGCTTGTTTGTGTTAAGAGTTGTGTCTCAGCTGAGATGAGCAATGGGTGTTTGTGTGCTCCTGAACCCTTTGCAGTGTGGAGTAAACATCAGTGTGTTTGGAGTGAACATCAGTGTGGTTTTGATGTTACGGTGGGTGGTTGTGCTCTGCCTGAGGAAGTGATAATCTTAAACAAAGCGGGGGTAACCGGTGTAATTGCAAGTAAGTTGTGTTAGTGCGTCCTGAGTTCAGATAATAAGTAGCATGTACAGTTTATTTTTCTTCTCCTATCTTGAATTCGTACTTGGGGATAGTGAGGAGGAAAGAAAACAGTCAGCTGCTGGTAGGAGAATATGATGCTGGTCACGCCACAGTTCAGTTATTTAATATGTCAGTTTACTTTTCCTGAAATGCGAGAATATGCGAGGCCAGGTTTGTAATTACACAGTGGAAGGGTATTGAAGATTTGCCAGCGTCTCTAATAGGTGAGGTCTCACTGATGTTGTACCTCTTACCTTGGCTTGGCACAAGGGTGTATCAGCCTTCTGCCGGCATGGGGTAGTTTTATCAGGGAGTGTTACAGTGCCGAAGCGTTGCTTCGTTAGCGCTGCGCCCTGTGGTGGCTGTATGTGTTTTAGGTTGCAGGATGGGGCCCAACTATTCGTTACAGTGGGAGCTGTTCTGTCTGCTTATGAAGAAGGGAGTGGCTCAGTCAGCGTAAGTGTGTGGTCCTCAGCCAAGCTGTGGATCTGGGCAGGCTGCTGTGCTGCTGGTGGACAGCAGAGGAGGTCGGTGGGGAATGTATAGGAAAGGGTCTCCTACCCTTGCTTGCAGCAGCTGGCGTTTGAGGACGTTCCTGAGCTGAGCCTTGCGCAACAAGCCTGTTGGGTTTGATAGCTTCAGATGGACTCTGGAACGTTGTCTGATCCTTTATTGAACTCATTGATACTTTGACCTCCACAATATCCAAAGGCAACGAATTCCACATTTAACTCGGCTTTGTGTACACAAAAACCCTCTTTTAGTTGTTCCGAATCTTTTGCCCGGTAATGTTCCTGGCTATCATCTAATACATTTATGGTGAAAAACTGCAAAGAATCATTCCCTGTTTGCTCTTCTTCATGCCATCTGTGATTTTATAGACCTTTTTCCTGTTCCCCTTCTGACTTTCCTGCCAAGCAAAAAGACTTCCACTCTGTTTAATCTTTCCTCACATTGGATTATCTAATTTCTTACCCTTTCATGAACATTTTAAATGTGTCCTATATGGATTGGGCGACATGAGTAGTTTCCTTGATTTTAATACCCAGCACTCGCGCAAGTGTAATAAAACATTTAGATTTTTTCCTGTACAGGCACTGGCAGTGACACCTCGTGGCAGTCCTCAAGCTCTCAGCAAAAAGCGTTAAATCTTGCAAATTAAAACATTTTCCTAGTGGTGGCTTCTGTAATGCTGTTCGAGAGGGACCTGGCCAAGTGTATTCCATTAGTGTGTATTTAATTACATTAATTTACATTAAGCTATTCGTCTTTCTCCTGACTCTGCAAACATTGATTTAACTTGATGCCTCAGGGTTTTCAATAAAGCAATACAGATGTTTTTCTCAGGTCTTAGTTAGGCTTCCCCTTGTTCTTTGTTGTTTGTCAGCATTTTCTTTCCTGGAAGGATGGATGTGTAATATGCAAATGCCCGGAGAAGGTTGAATAAGGACAGTCTGTGTTTTTCAGTAAACATTAAGCTTCTTTGCCTTAATATATGGTGTTCAAGAATTATAGTATAGCAAGTAGTGTCCAGTCTGTCTATCTTTGCACCTTTTTTTATTGTAAGAAAGAATTACTCCATTCCTATTGCAGCCATCCTCTGATCCTGTCTCATACGCCTCAGTTAAGGCCACATAATGATAGTGATATTCAAATCTTAGAATTGTACCTCACAGATAACGATACATTTTCCTGTATAACTTCTCCTGGCGCATCCATTATCTTAGGGTTTGAGTACCTTCCTGTCGTGTGCTAATCTACGTGACGAGTATCTGCCAGTATCACAGAATCCACGGGGGATAAGCAGTTCTCTTCGAGCAGAGCAAGAGCCCTTGAGGTGTAGGTACTGAAAATGGCCCGCTGGACATTTAGAACCTCAGATTACCGAGTTGTGTAACTTGTGAAGCAATACTGTACTTTCTGCAAAGTATTTCTCATGTCGGAACGCTGAAATGTATTTCTAGAAATGGTGGAGGAACCAGAAACCGGTGCCTTGACCAAATCTGCGCTTGATCGTTCTTTTAATTTTGATGCTTTTGCTGCCTCAGCAATAACCAGTATAAATCGCGTCTTGGCAACATTAACTTCTTAAAAGTTGTGAAGACTCTTCAGATTTCTACCTGACAGATGTCTTCCTTATCAGAGACTTTATGCCACATGTACTGGTTTTGACACAAATTTGTGCTCAATGGCATATCCATCCAGCAGCTCAGGTAATCATTCTGTTTCATCACTTGAATGGTTAGAATTTGGATGTATTTCCTTTTCTTCTGTGGTCTGCCCAGAGTTTCTCCGTAGCCAAAAACCTCGTGCGAGCAAGGTGTAGTCTCTTTCTGGTACCCACATGCAGGGTAACAGGAGAGAGAAGAGGGTCTCACAACATGCCTCTCAGGAGCAGCTAGCCTGCTAATTTAACTTTTTAATGAAGGCTCTTTGTGATGAGAACAGCACACCGTGCTAGGTGAATTGCTGTTACCTTCTTGACTTTTTCTTGTGTTATTTGAATGATGTGTGCGTCTCATCCTGAAGCGCTTACGTGGATAAAAGATTGCCGTGGTGTTTAAATAGTCACAGGAACACTTACTTTAAAGCCAACTAGTAAACAGTTAGCAGATATGTTGGATGTTACTAAGTGTTAAGTGTACATAGAAGCATTTTAAGAATGCTTTTTACAGATGGAAAAAATGAGTCAAACCAAGTCTTTTATTGCTGTATTGGGAAGTTAGTGGTTTTGATGGTTTTTAATACTTATGCTGAAGGCATGCCCTCAGACCCGTTTTACAGAAATGGTTTCGGTTGCTCTTTATAAGTCCTCTGCATATGGCTGTCAGTTGGCTCCTGCTAACGCCAGGGTCGGGTGGGCAGGCTCTGAAAGAGGGGGTCGTCCTGTCCCATTTTCTTTCACTGGGAGGATGCAAGGAAGGGACGGGGCTCTGTGGGCCTGACAGGTTAGAGAGAGGTGATGGGGCCAGGTTTCTTAGGTGATAAGAGCCCACAGAAATGTGGTTAGGTTTTCTGGAAACAGTTCTTTCTGGTGACTCGTCTTTACACTTCTGATCTACTTACGCTTTCTGATATACTCAGGTTTTTTCTCTGAACTTAGCCTAGAGAGGTAAGTATGATTAAAGAGAGAAGTTACTTTTGCAGCTTTCCCATCTCAGCAAAGGGAGGGAAATTATTTGAAAGTGCTTCCGTGGTTCTTTCTGAAATTCCTGCTACTATTTGGTTCTTCGGATTTTTCTTGAGCAGTGGGATGAGGAGAGGTGCTTCGTGGGACTGGGGTCTCGACACTGAGTGATAAAGATTGAAAAATATCATATGTCCTGTGTAGTGGGGAAAAGAGTGAGACGTAACAGCAGTGATGCTAATGCCTGCTCCAAGAGCATTGTATGTTTGAGAACAGTTTCTTCCGTATTTATTTATAAGCTTCATGTTTGTTGCAGGTATATTGTGCACACAGTCACCTATAGTGACCGTTGGCTCATAAGAACTTGTTAAGCTGCAATAAATGCATTTTGTGTTTTAGCCCTTTAGCTCCTGCCTCTGGACCACTGTCCCTGCCAGAATGTTGTTAACACACAACAGGGGGTTCGGGCATTCTTTCCTCCTGTGTAATTGAAGTCCTCACAAATAACTTTGTTATGGAGTATTAACTCTTGTGTAATTATCTGTTTAATGGTGGTTTTTTTTTCTCTCCTCCCTCTTCTACAGTCTCTGCTTGTGACAGTCAGAACTGCTCATGTGATTTTACGGTGAGTAGCTTACGTTTTGCAGGATGGTTGTTCAAGAAGGTACTGTGCGTAGCATGTTGACTTAGGAGGTGTGGGTAATTACCTTGTTGAATTGCAAATGCGTGTTTGGAGATGGGCAAAGGTGGTTAACTTTAGCCTGTGCTATTTTTAAGCGTGGATTCTGCAATGCATAGGTAACTTTAGTGGGTGCCAATAGCTTGAGGCATGGATTAACATGAATTGGTGCTGCTGTGTGAGGGTTGATATGTGCGACTTAATGTCATCCTGCTGTGTTTCTTTTAAGATCTTAATCTCTAGAATTTATGCTTTAAGAAAGTAGCATGCCTGTGTGTCTGTAATGCACATGTGTATGCGTATGTAAGACATGATGTCTAGCACAGAACCTCTTTGTCCAGGTCACTCTTGGCATTTCAGGTCTGCCACCAAGCTGTATTGCCTAACCTGAGAAACACCTCATGTGCTGAAAAATGTGGAGCTGTAGTTACTATAATCCCAAGATTGGCTTTCGGTACATGGCAGGAGTTCTTAACAAATGCTGCGTCTTCGCTGTCAGCTGGTGATATCTGTAATGCCAGTGTGAGCTAAGTGTTGATTGCTTTTTGCCTTTTTAAAATGTTGCTGTTTGAAACCAGAAACATTAAAAAAAAAAAAAAAAGTCCCCTGGAAAGCACAGAGTGTGGGCAGTGGACTTAGGAAGGACTAAGAATCCACGTCCAGAAGTTGTCTGAAAACTGGATAAGATAGTTTGCATGCTAGGGATGCTATTTAACAAAAAAGACAGAGTAATGTTAATTTCCCTGCTCTTGCAGATACGTAATTCATCTCTGGGATCTCAACCACGAAGGAACATGGGAGGGCAAAGGCACTTATGTCTACTACACAGATTTTGTCATGGAGCTAACCTTGCTTTCACTGGACTTGATGCATCATATTCATATGCTGGTATGAAATACTGGACATAATGTTGGGCAAATAGACTGGCTTTAAAATAAAGGGTACTGGGTATACGTATTTTATATATTTTTTTTCCTTTGTTTTTTTTTAGGAACCAAATATTGCAGAGAAGTTTTATTTAAATAAAGATGAAAATGTAGTGTAGGGGGTTCGGGCATTCTTTCCTCCTGTGTAATTGGAGTCCTCACAAAGAACTTTGTTGTGGAGTATTAACTCCTGTGTAATTATCTGTTTAATAAGTGTTTAATTAGCTCTGTTACTGAGTAATATGAGACTGAATTATTTTCAGTGACAGCAGGGGTGTGAATACAGTTTATCCTTGGTGTAAGTGCTGTGCTGCTTAAGTTGTATCTGAAGATTTAATGAGTGAATATGTATGTTATATATATTGAGTGAATATACATTCATTATGTATTTATATATATTGAATCATATATAATATGTAATGAGTGAATACCTTTGAAGATGTGTGGTGAGTCTGGTCTCAACAAAAGAAAAATTCTTTGGTGCTGGCTTCTCGATTTCTTTTTCTCTTGAGACCTGATGCAGTTCCTTGTGGTGGCCTCTTGTTTCCCATGGTGTTTGTTTCTAATCACCGTTCTGTTTTTTTCCCCAAAGCTGTTTGGCAACATCTGGTTGTCAATGGCGAGCCTGGTGATTTTTATGCAGCTGCGCTACCTGTTTCACGAGGTTCAGCGAAGAATTCGGCGGCACAAGAACTACCTGCGTGTGGTTGGAAACATGGAAGCTAGGTGAGCCTCTTATTTGCTTGGGATCTTGATATGGATCTTGGAGAGGATCCTGATGAAGAAGTTGGGATTCTTTTATGTTCCTTTGATAGATGATGGCATGGTGTAAGCTGGAGAGATGCAATCTTGCAAATCTGGCTCTTAAGTCTTAACACTTAGAGTATGTTTTTACCCATTTTATTTGTTACTGGGGACACCCCTTCTGGTTTTAACAGATGTGTAGGATTGACTTTCATAATAGCAGTATTACCAGTAGCATATTACTGGCAACAAGTGAGCTCCCCTGTCCAGTATTCTGGTGGGGTGACATAAGCTCTGCAGGGCTCTGCCCATTTCAGTTGTCAGATATTGGCTTTGGCTGTGATAGAAATAAGTGCTCTTAATTTTCTTAGGCCATACTATTCAGTTACTGCCTGAAATGAAATAAAAATATTAATTAAAACCTGCTCAGCTTGAAGTATGTATTATTAAACCTGAAGCCAACCCCAAACAGACTCTGTAGTGGTAGTGGAGCTGAGAGCACCTTGGGATTACTTTAGTCCATCCCCCTGTACTGGTGCAATATAGAGAAACGGAGAGGCCTGCTAAAACCTAGTATTGTGCCAGATACTACTGCATCTCTCATCCAGCATTTTCATAACTGGGTTATGTCCTTAATAATTTTAAGAGCAACAGGGTGTTTTACTCTTTCTGTACCTTGCTATACCGTTTTTATTGTGGACTTCAGTGGATTTGACTAGCGCTGATGCCTGCCACTGTAGTCCAGGTGGTGAAGACTGACTTCTCTAGAAATTCCCAAGGTTTTCTTTGTGAAAAGTCATTCAGTGGCTGTAATACCAGGTTAAGAGCTGCATAATAAAGTTGCGTTGTTTCTTTTCAGTAGGATGCAGCCGCTAAACTTTTTTAAGCAGCTCACAAAGCTGTTTGAGTTGCAAGTGTCTCAGCCTTCTTATCTGAGCGACTTGATGTGGTTTTGTCATTCTGATTGTTGTGGAAGAACCACCTTCTAGCTTCCTCCTGAAGCTGCCAATGGCAGTGAGCTCCCTGCCTTTGTGTAGTTGTTCTTCAGGTATATTCCACACCAGCAGTACTGTGAAATGTTGTTATACCACTCATCTCTATATTGTCTGTGTTTGGGTACTATGTCGTAGCTGCTTGTGTGGCACTGTAGTTTAAAAAAGAAAAAAAAAAAATTGAAGACAAATAGGGGTTTGCAAAATCTGAGGCCAAAATTAGCCAGATCATAAATGCTTATGATCCCAAGAATACATCTTAATGGATACAGCTATTAGAACACATTTAGAAAAATGACATAAGCAACAAATGACATAGATTTATACAGATTACAACTTGAGGTTCTCAACCTAGTGATCATGCTTCTCGGAAGATACTAAGTCAGAGCTTTTTGCACTTAGGACATGTGTGCAAAAAAACGTGCCTGTAAGAAGGTGTGGGAGGGATGTGTGTGTCTTCCTTTGCAGTGTGAGTCTGAGTTACGGGGAAAAAAGAGCAAACCTGCTGGCACACCTCTGCCAAGGAAAAGTTAACGTGGAGGATAAGATTTTCTCAGTGTGGGATTGTCTAGATGGGAGGCCACGCTGAGCTGGTTTAGTCATTGCTTCTGTCTCTTCCTTTTTGTTCTTTGTAGGTTTGCAGTTGCAACACCAGAGGAGCTAGCAGTTAATAATGATGACTGTGCCATTTGCTGGGACTCCATGCAATCCGCACGTAAACTCCCTTGCGGCCATCTCTTCCACAAGTACGTTTCTGGGGCTGGAGAGGGAAGGGATGTACAGGCATGTCTGAAAGTTACAGCAGGATGACAAGGAGCGAACTGTGAGCCAAGCTGTGAATGCTTACTGCCTGGGTGATCTTGGTCTGCTTCTAATAACAAAGCACAAGTCATGTTCACTTCACTCCTTTTCATGTTTGAGTTGTTTCACCTGGTGCGTTCTTTTTTCCCCCAAACTAAGCATATGCATCTTGTCAACTAATGAGTAGACAGTGGTATCTCAATTGCGCGTCCGTACCGTGCCTTGCTGTGTAACTGCTTGGTAGAGCACATTCTTTCCCCCCTTACTTTATCCTATGCATCACCTCTTCCATGAGGGTGTGTTGATTTTTCAGGTGAGGAAGAAAAATTGGAGTTAAATCCTTAGTACTTTTCAGATATCAGCCTTAAAGAGAAAAAGGGGAATATTTTTATATAATGCATCCTTGCATGGTCATGAGTCCCCCAGGACAGTTGTGGAGGCCAGGTCTGATGATATGACTTCATGGGGGGTTGGGTCCATCAGGGCTGTAGAAGAGGTTAACCAAATTAGCTGAAGAGGGCCCTAAGCAGCTGATAGTTGGAACTGGGAGGCTCTTGACCAAAGGATCTCTCTCTATATTGTTTCTTACACTCACTCAGTAGTGAATATTAGCAGGTGCTTGTGGAGACTTGTGTGCTGAGCTAGGTATGACTTTTCTTGGATCTTTTATAGCAGTGCTTACATTGTCTTGTTTGTGCTTAAAGATGAAAGGAGATATGGAGACTGAATTGGGAATTTTTGAAGTGCCATGTGATTAACAGGCATGGTCAGTTAAATTGTTCCTGTGGTGTCATATGAGCAAGTTACTTCCTGCAAATAGCTTTGTACTTTTCTGGTAACTGTCAAACCAGAGGTTGTAATCTGTGTGCTAATTTGTTGTCATTTATAATAAACCTTGCCATAAATATTTATCTGTGTTCCAAGAAGTCTCTAATGAGATAATGTGTCTCTGTAGCAGAAACTCCTCTTCCAGTGCTACTGAATCATATGAATATTTAATCACCTACTGAGCACTTGAGAAGCCCAGGGTCTTCTCTTCAGAAAGTTGTTTTCTCTGTATCTAAAAGGATCCTTTTGTATTTTTCTCTGAAGCTAAGTTACACTTACCTCCTTGGTGCATTTAGGGAAGGACCGTGTTAGAGTGGATGACTTACACTTGCATATAAAACCAGATGTAATTAATAACCCTATCTACAACGTAAGAATGGTTTCCCTCCTCGTAAAAGCCTGGTGATTTTACCAACAGGCTAAACATTGCATCCATTCTCAATTACATGGGATTTTTTTTCATAACCGTTTATTTGGAGTAGAAGAGAAGGTGGCAGGGAAGACTCCCCTTGCTGAGATCAACTCTGTGCCTAAATATTAAGGAACTTTAAGGGGAGTAGGTGCCTGTTGAAACTATTTTTTAGGAAGCAGTCGATTTCTAAAGAGTTGTTGCTCTGAAATGTTGTCAATGGTGGCGTGTTGTTAGTCATCCTTCTCCTGAGGTGCTGTAGGTGACCAAACCCTTCTGCCTGTACGGTACCAAATGGCTCTAACCGCGGCTGGCTTACTGCAAGCCTTTAGGGCTTGGTGCTGATGCGGGCTGACAGGAGTTTGTGTTCGTTCCAGCATCTCGGTGGTTGAGCCGTTGAGGAGCAGCAGCATGGTGGTAGCTTTGTGTCACTCCGTGTGGTTCACAAGTGACCTTTCAAGTACAACTTTAGCAGAGGTTTGAGTTCGCTGCACGCGGGGCGGTTTTGCTGTAGTAATGGAGGTGAAGTTGGACAGCATCAGCAGTGCTAATGTGCTGGCTGGGGTCATGACCGAGGTGGTGAAAGATGGTAGATTTTTACTGTAGTGTTTTCGTTGTTTCTGGGAAACCCGTCACTGTAATTTCTGAACACTGTGTATCCCTCAGTTTAAATATGATGGAAAACACTTTGGCAATATGCCTATACGCTACAGCTTCAGAAATTGTGCAGAGTGCTAGTATCCGTCACTTTCCTATAGTCCCACAATTAGGACTTTTTCTTTGCTCTGCCAGCCCAAACCTGTGATCCATGCCTTTACTCTGTTTGCAAATACACAATTTGGGAAGCAGGTTTGTTTGACTTTTTGTGTGTCTCTACCTTTCTAAAGTGTTTTGAGAGCTTCTGCTACGAAAAAACCCACCCTGCAAGGGTGAAGTATGTGTTATAATATGGAGATGTGCTCAGTTATGTGAAATTCAGTTCTTCTGTACTGAAAATAGGTTTAACTTGCCCACAAATACCGCAATTGGGTCATATCAATCTGAATCAAAAAGTAGGCACAGCTCTGAGTGTTTAAACCTGCATTTCAAACACTTCTCACTTTCTGCAAGATGGCAGATGTTCAGAATTAAGTAAGCATTGTAATGGCACACCACTCATCAGCATTAGTAAATCTGTTTAGAGAGTTCCCAGAGTGGTACTCAGTTTGATGCCGATTTGGGTATTGATCTTTGAAAAGATATTTGAAAAACTTTGGAGGTGCCATTGCCACATCACACTGGCAGAACTGCCATGAAAATGTGTCCAGTTTTTTTTGTCCTTTTTTCAGTTGGGTGTGGTGAGAGAAGAGAAATGCTTTATTTCCCCTTCCAGGCAAAACTTGCTTGTTCTGAGATAAAACTTGGAGAGTGTTTTAAGTTTGTAATAAATCTGCATGCTTGTTTATAAAAAGTAAGCACTTGAGTATTTTCAGCTGAAAGAAATAAGAAACCTGTGCCAGAGTCATTGAGAGCTCATCAAGCGTACCTCAGAAGTTCTCTCTGAGCTGTCCATGCATTGATGTTCCATACAGAATATGCTACAGCTGCTTGATGTACTTGTGATACTCATGTCTTGAAAAAACGCTGCAAGCTCACCGTAATATTACTGTTTTCCCGTCAGCTCATGCCTGCGATCCTGGCTGGAACAAGATACATCTTGCCCCACCTGCAGAATGTCTCTTAATATCACTGACAGCCATCACGTGAGGGAGGATCACCAAAGGGAAAATCTGGATGAGAACCTGGTCCCCGTGGCGGTAGCAGAAGGCAGACCACGCTTGAACCAGCACAATCACTTCTTCCACTTTGACGGTGAGCTAAGCAGATTTGACATCCAGTGCTGTTACCCAAATAAACGAAGGGAACAACCTTCTGCAGAAGGACATTCTGTCCCTGCTTCGGTTGAAACTCAAACCGTGCTTCTGCTTGCATTTGTCAAACGCGTATATGTTTCTTACAGTTCTTTTGCAAGAGCTCAGATCCCTGTCTCTGAGGTGGTCCAGAGTTACAGAGATTTCTCGGAAGGTTTTGTACAAACGCTCCCTTTTTCTTGGTTTGTTGTGGTTAGCAGCTTTAATACTGGCATTTATTCATTGCGTGCCATGATGCCGAGCAGAATGGGAAGTTAATGTGTGTGACTTTGTAACCAGGTGGTGGTTAATTGGTGACAGTCAAAGAGGAAGAAAAACCTCTGTGGAGCAGTCTGAAAGTTAATCTTTCCCCTATGCCCTAGCTAATGTGAGGTTGTCAAAAGTCCATTTGGCACTCGATTTACAAGAAACTTGCAATGCTTGGTTAGGTGCAGAAGTCTGCAAAGTTTATTCTTAGGAGGAATCATATAACCAGAATATTTTTGCATGTTTGTTTGTTTTTTTTTCCAGGGGTGTGTTATAAGTACTCACAAAGCAGACGTGTTCTGTGTGCGCAGACAAACTTGTTCTGAAAGAGACAACTTCCGTTGCTTATCTTCCAGGTTTTTTGATAGTTTTGGTATCGGTGTGTGCTTGTCCTCCACAGGTTCCCAGGTTTTTTGATGTCAGTCTCGTGGTTTCTCAGTAGGTTTCGCTACTGCAAATACTCAACTTTGGGCTCTGTCCTTGGGGAGCTCCCATGATGTAGCTGAGACTGTGAAAACTTACGTAGTGACCCGTTCTTTGTCTGTGCTGGTTTTGCAGTCTTTGGGGGTTGTGGCAGGAGAATAATGGGGAGAGAAGGATCAGATGTTTCTAGGTACACTGAGACTGGCTGATAGCTTCTTGCATGGCTCCCACTTTTGGGGTGTGTTAGGTCTCGAAAGGACATGTATATTTAGAATACCACTCTGTTTTTTTTGATAGCTGTCCTCCCCAGTGCTCTCCTGTGGCTTGGAGACCCGCAGAATTACTGTGGAGATGGAAGGAGAAGTGGCATAGAGCAAACCCCTGTTTATTTAAATGGAAACGTGGAAGGAGGAGGGGGCCAGCCATGTGCCCTACTCTGTTGAGCCTAAGCGTCCGATTGCAGCAGTCACTTTGGTTAACTCTGTGTCCCTTTGTAGTAATATTTTCCCAGTGATGGCAGCCATGTATAGCTGACCCATTTTGGGATCAGATTCAGCCTGTTTAGAAGTTGGCCTGTTTTTAGTAGAACTGCTGGAGTTATTAATGTATTTCAGAACTTAATTTGGCTCTCGATTGTTTTAATTTTCCCATTAACGGGAACATTAAAACAAGAAAACAAGGATGTGTTGTTTTCTTCATCTTCTTCTGGCCCTGTGTGAAGAGAGTGTTGGCAGTTACTGACTTCCTCCAGGCATCTCCATGTTTGGGAGACCTGAGGGATGCATTTTATTGCAGAACTCCCCATACGTACCTTGTGGAAGTATGAAGACTTATATTTAATACACGTGGAAGTACTTTGCCTGCTGAGAACCTCATATTCTTGTTTGACTTTCTTGGTGATTTCTTATTCTTAGGCTCTCGAATTGCCAGCTGGCTGCCCAGTTTTTCAGTGGAAGTGATGCATACTACAAACATCCTCGGTATTGCACAAGCCAGCAACTCACAGCTTAATGCTATGGTAAGACTGCTTTAATAGTTTGTGCCTCAGCCTTCCTATTTATGTTGTGGAGGGGAAAGAGATATGTGTAGATGGAGAACAGAAGGGGGAAGGAAGTCAAAACAGCGTTTGGATGCTACATGAAAGCTATTTTTTTGAGTGAGAGAAGCTTTATTGTAGTGAAGTTAGGACTACTTGTTGGTTCAAATGTGCAAACATAAAAGAAAAGGTCTGGAGGTAAGTATATGAGGGAGAAAAATTCCATGTAGACAGACTTTTTCTTGGCTTGCTTAGTGCAACTTCTTTAGCTTTTTTTCAGTACTTATCTTCACTCACAGCTTGCGGTAGCAAAGGGTGTGAGTCTGTAACCAGAGTTTAGCTGTTGATCAGGTGGTAACTGATCAAACCCATTCTACAGCTTTGGATTTTTTTTTAGTATTTATTTTTAATAGCCCTAAGGTCCAAGATGGCTGTTGCTGTTTGAGTGTCGTATCAGGGTGAGGTGGGGCTCTCTGTAGCACAGTCAACTCTTGCTGACTCGTGATGATGATAGGAGTCTTGAGGATGAAATCCCAGGTTTGTTGACTTCGTACATAAACACTCTACTGTAGTACAAAAAGAGAAGGATATGGCCTCATGAAACACACTTAATTAATTTAGTTTGACAAGTGCTGTTTCCTTTGAGTTCTTAAAGCTACTGTGTGCTATATAGCATGTTAATAAATGTTCAGTGAGGTAACTCATGAAAGTGATGAAATTTTCTGAATGTGAGCTCTCTCCCATAGCCTTCACTACCGTTTAAGCCTCAACAGGATAAGGTCACAATTTTTAGGGAGTTTGAGGCAGGGCAGGCAGGGAGAGGTAAGGTGTTGGCAGATGATTTACTGGTTAAATATGCAGGAACTCTCCATCTAAGGACAGCTTAATTTTTCTTTTACTGGACACAGCAACACAAATGGGCTTTTGTTAAGGATGAGTAATGATTTCTTAGCACTGTGTATTAATAAAAGTACAGTAGCAACTAATATTAAAATGCCTACTTTAATGGAAAGGCCCAGGTTAGCAAACTATTCAAGTGTTACATATTTTTAGTAGAAAATAAGTGCAATTCTCCTCTGTCTTACTGAATAAAAACCTAGGGAAGTATTTCAAGGGAAAAGCCGGAGGCTCGAATGTTAAATCAGTTGTTTTGGTCACAAGTTAGTACAATGGAGAGTTAGGTTTGCTGTAGTTGCTTGTGTTTTGAACTCCCTGTCAGCTGGTGCATAGTTTCTGCTTTCCTCTCAAAATTCCTTCTATCCTTTTTTTCTTATTGTTGTTGTTTTATTTCGCCCCTCCCCTGTAACTTTCAGCATTAGTTAAAATATAGATTTTAATATTTAATGAAGTCAAGCTGTTGGACTCTAAAAGCGTATTATTTGTCTGCCCTCTTACTTTTAGCTGTTTAGTTTGGATATTATTTAGGTGACTTGAAATTCAGTAATAACAGTTCCCTGACAACTCAGTTTGATTTACTTGAGCTTTCAGACACTATTAAACTCATTTGTAGGCAGGGTGGCTGGAGAGAGTAGGTTATTAAAACTTATCCCACTTGTCCTTACCAGTACCATTTTGGAGCCCATCTGGGACAAAGAAAAAAGATTGATTTTATTTTTTCCCCCCCCCTCCAGTGTTGATCTAACTTTCAGTCATGAAATTTGTGATTTTGTGTAGATCTTTATTAAAAAGGCTGTCATAAAAAAGAGGGTTGGGAAGCTTTTGAAGCCTTTGTGCATCTGCAAGCACTGTTCAGGAACCTGAATTTTCAGGACCATGTGGTGTCTCCATAGGAGTTGCAGCTTTGCTGTTGGCTTCAATGGAGTCAAAATATTGCCCTGTAAGTCAGTGCCAGCATGGGTTTTCTTTCTCTTGTTTTTCTTGCTGCATGTGGGTTATCGTGTCATAAACAGCATCTTTGAGCTGTTCATTTTTTAAATCTCTTTCTGTTAAGATACTTACCAGCTAACTTTCCTTTACTGTTGATACTGACTGTATGAACCTTGCTTTTCTCCAGGCCCATCAGATTCAGGAGATGTTCCCTCAGGTCCCGTATCATTTAGTTCTACAGGATCTGCAGCTAACTCGTTCTGTAGAGATCACCACTGACAACATCCTAGAAGGGCGCATCCAGGTACCTTTCCCCACACAGGTGAGTCAGAAGATCATACACCTAACATGACTGACTGTCTTACTTTCCACAAAACTGAGCCTGTTAATAAGGAGTGAGGGGAAGGAGGTAAGTTAAAGCACTGGTGAATCTAGTGTAGCTTAATGGCAATGTTATTCTTCACATTTTACCTGTAGGAAGATGTTGCAGTTGGAAGCATCAAGCCAGATTTGGTGATCTAGTGTATGTTGTATCTCCATGTTGCAACATCTGACTCAACTGGAATGTCTCACTGTGGGGTGTAATTGAGGTGTACGCATCTGTTCCTTGCTGTGGCCCTTAGAAAAAGACCTTTTAATATATTGGGATGGGTCTCAGGTGTGCTTTAGCTAAGTCAAGGACTTTCCAGCTTCTCCTGCTGCCCTGCCAGTGAGGAGGCTGGTCCCCCGGCGCCCCTGCCAGTGAGGAGGCTGGCAAGGGGCACAAGAAGCTGGGAAGGGACACAGCCAGGACAGGTGAGCCCAAGGGATGTCCCATACTGTATGGCGTCATGCTCAGTGTGTAAACTAGGGGGAATCGGTGGGCATCGGTCTGTTGGTGGTGAGCAATAGTTTTTCATTTGCATCACTTGGGTTTTTTTGGTTTTATTTGGTTTTATTTCTCTCTCTTTTTGTTATTTTCCTTTTCATTACACTTTATTGTTATTTTATTTAATTTTATTTCAATTATTAAACTGTTCATATCTCAACCCACGAGTTTTCTTACTTTTACCCTTCCGATTCTCTCCGCCATCCCACCGGGGAGAAGTGAGCAAGTGGCTGTGTGGGGCTGAGCTGCCAGCTGGGGTTAAACCATGACAGTCCTTTTTGGCACCAAACGTGGGGCTCGAAGGGTTGAGATAACGACAGATCTGACCAAAGCATGTTAAAACAAATTTGTTATAAGCATTCATTATATTAGTTTAATAGTTGCTGGTCACAATGGTGATTTATTTGCTGTCAGCATTGTTGCACTGGTTCTGAGAGTTGCGTCCTGTAACCCCTTACTTCTTGTAGATGTTCCCTGTTGTGATGTTTATCGCCTCTGGGGCTGGATTAAGGTTATCATGTTGATGTATTGTGTAATGATCGCTTACGGTATGATAAAAGTTACTGGTCGTGAGATTAATCTCGTACTTGTACTCAACATTGCCGTCATCTCCATACTTCGGGAGCCATCTCTTGGAAACTATTAATAATTACACCTTGCACCTTTTCTCCTTGGAGAGCCAATCTGTGGGGGAGACAAGGGGTGACACTTTTCCCTGCTCCTTCGCCTTCCACTTCTCCTCCAGGCTACTCTGACCCCCACAACAGGCACTGCGGCTATTCCAACCCCCATGACAGACATTGCAGCTGAACCAGAGAACTGACCGCTGCCGGTTTCGGTTGCCTGTATACACAAGAAATAATACTGGATGTGAAAGCTCATCTGGTAAGGGCACAAGTTCTTCCCTTACTAAGGGAAGAAGTGGATGAGGCAGACTACTCCGAAGCAGGGCCATCACGAGAAGAGGAGGAGGAAGAGCCAGAACTCATAAACAACACGGTATCCACCCGATCACTTTCCGCGAGTGAGCTGCGAGATATGTGAAAAGATTTCTGCCGTCGTCCAGGCGAGTTTGTTGTCACCTGGCTGCTCCGATGCTGGGATAATGGGGCTAGTAGCCTGGTATTAGAGGGTAGGGAAGCCAAGCAGCTGGGATCCCTTTCTACGGAAGTGGACATTGACAAAGTGATTGGAAAAGGGGCACAAGCCCTCAGCCTCTGGAGGCGACTCCTGTCAGGCGTGAAGGAAAGGTATCCCTTCAAGGAAGATGTTGTATGTCACCCAGGCAAGTGGGCCACCATGGAGAAAGGTATCCAGAACCTGAGGGAATTAACTGTGCTGGAGATGATTTATGATGACCTGGACAACGAGCAGTTATCCAGAGATCCAGATGAAGTCCAGTGCACAGAACCCATGTGGTGGAAGTTTGTATGGAGGGCGCCGTTGTCATATGCCAAGTCATTGGCAGTAATGACATAGAGGGACAAACAGTGGATGAATTGGCTGACCAGCTCTGGCAATATGAAGAAAGTCTCTCTTCTTATCTTGTGTCAGCTATGGAGAAACTGGTTGAGCAACTCAAAGAAGATCGATCCTACTCCCCATCTGAACAGACCAGTATTTCAGCCATTAGGAGTAAGCGTTCCTGTGCTCAAGAGACAGGATACAGAAGATACACACCACAGGGTACCCTGTGGTTTTACCTGCGTGAGCACGGAGAGGACATGAGGAAGGGGGATGGAAAATCTACCTCATCCCTAGAGGCACAGATACGTGAGTTGCAAGGAAAAACAGTCACAAAAGGAGGTTCTTCCAGGAAAGCTGCTACTCCAGTCTGCAGTGGGCAATTCCTCAGATGGAGTAGAAGGGCTGATCTTAATTCCGATCTTGATGAAAGGACTTCTGATGCATATTTACAAGAAGTGAGTAGTGAATACTATGACCAGTACTAGAGGGACCCTGTCTGCAGCCAGGTGGAGGAGAGGTACAACCGGGTTTACTGGACTGTGTGGATCCGATGGCCTGGAGTGTCAGACCCACAGGAGTATAAGGCTCTGGTGGATACTGGTGCATCTAACGCCAATCAGCTAGAGAGGGGCAGAACCCATTTGTCTTTCTGGGGTGTCAGGGGGATCCCAACAGCCAACGGTATTGGAGGCTGCAGTGAGCCTGACTGGGAATGAGTGGCAAAACCCCCCCATGGTGACTGGCCCAGAGGCTCCGTGCCCTCCTTAGCATGGACTATCTCAGGAGAGGTTATTTCAGGGACCCAAGAGGGTACTGGGGGGCTTTTGGTATAGCTGCCTTGGAGATGGAGGAAATTAAGCAGCTGTCTACCTTGCCGGGTCTCTCGGAGGACCCTTCAGTTGGGGGGTTGCTGAGGGCTGAGGAACAACAGGTGCCAATCGCTACCACAGCGGTGCACCGGCGCCACTACCACGCCAACCGAGACTCCCTGATCCCCATCCGTACGGTGCTTCGTAGAGTGGAGAGCCAAGGGGTGATCAGCAGGACTCGCTCACACTTTAACCGTCCGACATGGCCGGTGCAAAAGTCTAATGGAGAGTGGAGACTAACGTTAGGCTGTTGTGGCCTGAATGAAGTCATGCCGCTGCTGTGTGCTGCCGTACCGGACGTGCTAGAAATTCGGTATGAACTGGAGTCAAAGGTAGCCAAGCAGTATGCCCCAACTGATGTCACTAATATGTTTTTCTCAATCCCTTTGGCAGCAAAGTGCCGGCCACAGTTCGCTTTCATATGGAGGGGTGTCCAGTACACCTGGAATCGACTGCCCCAGGGGTGGAAACACAGCCCCGCCATTTGCCATGGACTGATCCAGACTGCCCTGGAGAAGGGTGGAGCTCCGGATCACCTGCAATATGTTGATGACATCGTTGTATGGGGCAACATTGCAGAAGTTTTTGAGAAACGGAAGAAAATAGTCCGAATCCTTCTGAAAGCTGGTTTTGCCATAAAACAAAGTAAGGTCAGGGGACCTACACAGGAAATCCAGTTTTTAGGAATAAAATGGCAAGATGAATGGAATCAGATCCCAATGGATGTAAGCAACAAAATAACAGCCATGTCTCCACCAACTAATAAAAAGGAAACACAAGCATTCTTAGCCGTTGTGGGTTTTTGGAGGATGCATATTCCAAATTACAGTCTGATTGTAAGCCCTCTCTATCAAGTGACCAGGAAGAAGAACAATTTCAAATGGGGCCATGAACAACGACAAGCTTTTGAACAAATTAAACAGGAGGTTGTTCATGCAGTAGCCATTGGGCCAGTCCAGGCAGGGCAAGACGTAAAAAATGTCCCGTACACCTCAGCCGGGGAGAATGGCCCTACCTGGAGCCTCTGGCAGAAAGCACCCGGGGAGACTCGAGGTTGACTCCTCAGATTTTGGAGCTGGGGATACGGAACATCTGAAGCTCACTATACTCCCACTGAAAAGGGGCTATTAACAGCGTATGAAGGACTTCGAGCTGCTTCGGAAGTGGTCGGTAGTGAAACACAGCCTCTCCTGGCACCCCGACTGCTGGGCTGGATGTTCAGAGCGGATCTCCTCTACACATCATGCGGCTGATGCTACGTGGAATAAGTGAGTTGCAGTGGATCACACAACAGGCTCAAATAGAAAACCGCAGTCATCAGGAATCTTGGAAGTCATCATGGACTGGCCAGAAGGCAAAGATTTCGGAATGTCACCAGAGGAGGAGGTGATGTGTACTGAAAAGGCCCCACTGTATAATAAATTGCCAGAAAATGCGAAGCGATATGCCCTGTTCGCTGATGGGTCCTCTTGTATTGTGGGAAAGCATCGGAGGTGGAAGGCAGCTGTGTGGAGTCTGTATCGCAAGTTGTACAAACTGCTGAAGGAGAAGGTCAATCGAGTCGGTTTACCAAGGTGAAAGCCACCCGGCTGGCTATAGGTATTGCTGAACAAGAAAAATAGCCAATACTTTGTCTCTATATGGACCCATGGGTGGTGGCAAATGCCCTGGGGGGGTGGTTGCAGCAATGGGCTGCTGCACTGTGGCAAGATATTGCTGCCTGGGTAAAGAACCTGGTTGTAAAAGTACGTCGTGTAAATGCTCATGTACCCAAGGGTCAGGCCGCTGGAGAACATCAAAACAACCGGAAGGTAGATCAGGCTGCTAAGATTGAAGTGGCTCAGGTGAATCTGGGTTGGCAACATAAGGGTGAATTATTTCTAGCTCGGTGGGCCCATGACACCTCAGGCCATCAAGGAAGAGATACAACGTATGGATGAAACTGTGATTGAAGGGTGGACTTTATCATGGACACTATCATACAGGTTATCCATGAATGTGAAACACGCGCTGCAATCAATCTGTGGTCTGGAGGAGGATGGCTGAAATATAAATATGGGGAGGCCTGGCAGATTGCCTACATCGCGCTGCCACAAACCCGCCAGGGCAAGAGCCATGTCCTCACAGTGGTGGGAGCAGCCACCGGATGGCTGGAAACATAGCCCCTGCCCCATACCACCACCCGCAACACCATCCTGGGCATTGAAAAACAAGTCGTATGGCAACGGGGCACTCCAGAAAGAATCGAGTCCGACAACGGGACTCATTTCTGAAACAACCTCATAGATGCTTGTGCCAAAGAGCATGACATTGAGTGCATATCGTATCTATCACGGCATAGCACATCCCGTGTCATGCACCAGCCTCTGGGAACGTGGAGCGATACAACGGACCGTTAAAGACCACACTAAGAGAAATGGGTGCTGGGACATTTAAACGTTGGGATACGCGTTTAGCAAAGGCCACTTGGTTGGTCAGCTCTAGGGGATCTGCCAACTGAGCTGGCCCTGCCCCATCAAAACTTTTATGTACTGTAGAAGGGGATAAAGCCCCTGTAGTGCACGTAACAAAAAATAGGCAGGGGAAGATAGTCTGGGTTATTCCTGCCTCGGGCAAAGGCAAACCCATCCGTGGGATTGCTTTTGCTCTAGGACCTGGGTGCACTTGGTGGATAGTGCGGAAGGATAGGGAAATCCGATGTGTGCCTCAAGGGGATTTGATTTGGGGTGAGAATAGCCGATGATTTGAATTGTATGATGTCAATAGCTGTATAATACTGTATGCCATCACTACTGTGGTTGCTATATGCCGTATCAGTGGTCTTACAGTAAGAATCACTCAGACTAATGAAAAACGAATTTTGATGGAACCAGAACTGGCTTCAGCATGCAGCAATCCAACACCGCGCACCACCTCTCCTGCCCTGAAGGACTGTTATGACAGAGGGAGCCCAAAGGCACGGCCTAAATGAACTCCACGGGTGTTTTAGAGGGATGGCCCATAGACTATGGGAATGATATCTGTGGGTATATATCAAAAGACAGGAAAGGTGGTGGTGATTAATTGGGATGTGTTGGAAAGCGTGGGACCTGGGCATGACGTAGATGGTATGGAATAAGGGGTGGATATTGTCCTGGTTTCGACTGGGATAGAGTTAATTATCTTTCTAGTAGCTGGTACAGTGCTGTGTTTTGGATTTAGGATGAGAAAAATGTTGATAACTCAGGGATGTTTTAGTTGGTGCTGAGCAGGGCTTATGCTAAGTCAAGGACTTTCCAGCTTCTCCTGCTGCCCTGCCAGTGAGGAGGCTGGCAAGGGGCACAAGAAGCTGGGAAGGGACACAGCCAGGACAGGTGAGCCCAAAGGATGTCCCATACCGTATGGCGTCATGCTCGGTGTGTAAACTGGGGGGAAAGCTGGCAGGGGGGCCGCTGCTCGGGGACTGGCTGAGCATTGGTCTGTTGGTGGTGAGCAGTTGTTTTTCATTTGCATCACTTGGGGTTTTTTTGGGTTTATTTCTCTCTCTTTTTGTTATTTTATTAAATTTTATTTCAATTATTAAGCTGTTCATATCTCAACCCACAAGTTTTCTTACTTTTACCCTTCCGATTCTCTCCACCGTCCCACCGCGGGGGGGGTAGTGAGTGAGCAGCTCTGTGGGGCTGAGCTGCCGGCTGGGGTTAACCCATGACCACGAGATGTTTTCTTTATGAAGGGAAGTTGGAGTCTATCACCCATGCCCTATAGCTTGTCCCTGATTGATGGGATTGGATTGCAGCATGCATGAAGTGCTTGCCTATACGGTCTCAAACTCATTCTATAGTGCCAAATTCTAGTAAAAAATCTTGGGATTTGCTTTTTCTTTGTCTAGCTCTCTGTAAATGCAGTGTATTCAGTCATGTACCAAAAATATATTGAAAATGTCTTAGCTAGACTAGAGACAAATATTTGCTCAGTTAAAGCAGCTCTTCTTGGTCGCTCTTGTGCAGAGCCTTTAGAACATTTCCAGTTGATTTCTCTGCTGACAGATAACTGAATTGTACCACTTAAGAAGGTTTTCTGCAAAGAAAGTAGTCGGCAAAATGATGCCTCGTTCTTAATTAGTGATAGCAGATTTCAGTAAAGCAGTCTGGGGCCAAGGTTTCTGTTAATAAGAATACTGAATCCCGGTTCTGTGCACATCAGATAGTACTGTTATCTGTGGTCTGCGTGTGGGGAAGCAGAGAGAATTCTCTTTCAACACAGTGCATGCTGTTTATTGCTAACTTATCTGTTTCTGAATTGAACGTAACGCATGACGTAGCAGGGGGCAGAGTCTGAATGTGTTCAAAGAACTCGGTTTTGTTTTGCCATTTCGCACAGTGTGTTAAACCCATGATGTTTGCATTTCAGCGTGCAGATAGCATTAGACCTGCATTGAACAGTTCTGTGGAACGGCACAGTACTGATCAGGAGGATACCGAAACTGTCACCCAGGTAATTTGGCATAAAAATGGGCAAAAAAGCACAATTAGAAGGTGCCTGGACAGGTGAGTGCATTTGGTTCTGTACCAGGTCAGGTTGGTGGCAGCCCTTCCTTACATTTTACGCCAGAACTAACACCGTCAGGCCACTGAAGTAAGACTTCAGCATGGTGCTCCCGTAAAGAACCACCTGTGTGCTTTTCTTTTTCCTCCTTGAAGGAAGATGCTCTGAAGTGATACAAAGAACAGAAAAAGATCATGCCCTTGTTCCTGTCTGGTCAGGCCCATGCCCGTCTGTGGAACATGAAGAGCAGGATGCTTTGCTCTTCCCCTTTCCCCTTCCCATTCTGTACATCTCCAGACACTTCCCTTAAAATAAGCAGTGTTTCTCTTCTGGGTATAAGAATTCTTTGATGTTCTGGTGGAAGCACTTGGAGACACACGGAGCTTTGGTGTGAATAAAGTGGGATACAAAGAGGACCAAGAGACAGCAGTCCTTTTACATATAAAGCGCAATAATGGGTTTTGCTGTTCTTCACTAAGGGCTTTGTTACGCAGCGTGTGCTAGCTAAAATGTGTCAGGAAGAAAAAGAATGAGCCTGTGAGTACAGTAAGGTCTCATTCCGCTTTTGTTTTCCCTGACTGTAGTAGCAAAATCATGAGGGTTTCTGTTTTATAAACCTGCCTTTCCCCTGGCCTAGAAAGAGACTGAATTTGTGAGGCGGGTGAGACTCTGGCTCTGCAGCCTTTAATAACCTGAATAGCCAGCCTGTTGCTCACCTGAAACCGAACCGTGGCAGTTCCCTCCCTAGCAGGTTGCAAGACAGAAAAACCACTTTGGTTTGGTTTGATACTGGAGTTGAGGCTGAAGAAGAGGTGGTGGGGATTGGTACACGTGTCTGATAAGAGCCTGGGGTAGGAGATGCAGGAATGAAAATCTTGGTCTGGGTCTAGCACCTCTTCAGTAACTTTTTGGGTTAACTTGAAGGTTAACCATCTCTCTGCAGATGGTATCTAACTAGTTTTCCTTAGCTCGATCCTGCCTTCAAATCCCACTTTGAATGATTGTGTTGCTGTTCACCTTCCTTCCTTCCTACCCAGCACGACCTGAGTCTCTGTCCTTCTTTCCACGGAACTTGTAAAACCCGAGAGTGGTGTTCGTACATCGTGTCATTGCGCACGTGCTCTCTAATACTGACATCTTCTTGCTTCGTGCTTGCTCATGTGATGTGTTTTAGTTGGAGTGAACGGCGGTTTGGATGGAGAATGTCTTTTTTTGTTGTCGTTTTGTAGAACAGCAAGGTGATAACCTGGAGATACGTGGACAGTTGCACGTTTCCCGCAGCTGCGTGGCGGTTTGGATGGAGAATGTCTTTTTTGTGGTTGTTTTGTAGAACAGCAAGGTGATAGCCTGGAGATATGTGGACAGTTGCACGTTTCCCGCAGCTGCGTGGGGCTGCTGGTGGCTGTGTGTGTGGGAGGAACTGGTGGCCTCTGCGCAGGTTTTCCTGGCTGGGTATTTACTCTGCCAAATGGGATTCGTGGGTACAGGCTGAAGTGGGAGACTGAGACTGCCATGCATGGAGAGAAACTTGCTGCTGGGTAGTGTCGTGGAAGCTCCGGTTGCTGCTGTCCTCCTCCTGCCTCGTAAATGCTTTGTGCATTTAGTGTTAACTTAGGCTGGCATCAAACGAGCTGATCACCCTTGTTACATAGCCACAGAGATCTACCTAGGAGTCAAGCTTGCTTTCCTCCCTGCTACTGATAGTATTTCTGTCGTGGAGAGAAGACTTGGGAGCCTAGGGGCATCCTTCCTCTACGAAACTCCTGTCACTTGTGTGTCTCTCTGATTTTGATCTCAGTTTTTAACCGAGTACCTGGCGTGTTGTAGATGTTCTCTTTCTTCTTGCCAGAAGAATACGTTGCTGTACTCAGTCAAACTCTTGTCTGTGTGGAAAGGTCTGGCAGCAAACGAGCTACTTCAGGAGATTGTGCTTGATTTTTAAGAAGCTTTTTAAATGCAAGGGGGAAGAGTCATAAGAAGCCATCATCATCTCCTCTGGGTGAGACTTGAATTTCCAAATAGTGGACAGATGTAACTTCACACCTTATGACATAGTCCCTGAGAGACACCCTGGCAACTCTAGTTGCTTTGTGCTGCAGCCTTAGAGTAAATTTTACAAGCTTTCCATCTCTTTTCTTCTTTTTTAAAGTCAACACACCTGGTGGGAATCTTTGCAGATCTCCAACAGCAAGTGGCAGACCCATTGGAGTTCTGCTTGTTGGAACTAAAACTTCTTAGGGGAGCTAACGTGCTCAAATGAAAGGACCCTTCTTCATGAGTAACGTGGGTTTTCCTCTGTGCCATACGTTGTATTATGACTTCATTCTATCTAGAATTCAAACGTCTTAAGATATAGTGCCTGATTTCCACACCCCACACCCCCCCCCCAATGTAACTTATGGTTTTGGGGTGTCAGTTCTGACGTAACGTAAGGGTAGTTGAGAGACATCTCCAGGCACCATCATGGTATAAATCACGTTAAAGGGTTGTGAGATAACGCTGTAAATATTGACAGCTTCTCGCGGTCCTGGCCTGTACCCTCGGCAATTGCTGAGCACATACTTCTCTCCAGTTGTGCACTGAAACGCTAACGCTTCCAGCGTTGTGGAATGTAATGCTCCACGCGCTCGCGCTCCATCCCGGTCGTGTTTGCCCTCCCTCCCCTCTTTTCTGACTCTGCCGTTACTCCCTAAAAGAACAGATCCCAGGGCAGCTATAGCTGCTTTCTGCAAGCTGGTATTTTCATGTGCTAAGATGTATTTAAAAATTACTATTTTTTTTTGGTGTATTTGTTTATCTGTTTCTATAATCATGGTGGAGATTGGGTAGAACTGCTCAGACCGAACTAGTAGGCTAGTAGAAAGCTGAGACTTGCCTGGTGCAGCTGTTGCCCACTGCCTCCCTGGAGAATCCAGTTTATTGTCATCGCTTAAGTACGTGGTGACTCTTTTCAGAGACACTTCTGAGGCATCTCATGGCTTTCACGAAACAAATTCTTTTTCTCTTGGAGCCTGAAGGAGGAGTAGTTTCTGTAGCGTACAGGGTTCTGCATCTGAGATCTGCTGTTGTACTGAGGCTTGTCGTAACCTTCGCTGCAAGTAGTTTTGATGGTTTTGTCTCTAGCACCTCCTCAGTCACCACTCTTGTGCTCAGATAGAGGAAGGGGCTCTGGGTATTGATTTTTTGCATCTTTGTAACATTACAGAAAAAAACCCCAAACCTTGGGTGAGCTAGCTTGCATCTTCTGATACACACAAAAAAAAAAAGTGATGTTGTCTGAACACCAACCATGGTGAGTTCCCTCCTCACTGCTTTACCCAGCAGAGCTTCCCTTTTCCGTGAAGCAGCGGTTGAGTTGCTCCATACCTGTTCTCTGGTTCTGCCGAGGTCATCTTGGCCCTGAGCCCAATCCATGGGATTGTTCTGCAGAGCTCTCGCTTCCTCCTCTCAGATGTGATGTTGCGTTGGGGCAGTCCGACAGTACCCCAGCACATCATCCCAACACATCAGCGCGTGCGGTATGAGGAGCCCTTCGGTAAACTCCAGCGTGCTGGGGGTTTTGCTGAAGTGGGCTGAAGACGTTCTTCTGCTTGAGGTTGCAGTCTTCGTACTGCTCTGGCGTGGGCCCTGGCGTTCCTGCTTGGTTTACCTGGTTGATGGGAAGCGACGTTTTGTCTTGGTTTTTGCTCTCTGAAGCCGTTGTGTCGGGGAGATGGCGTCACCAGTATGTCTCTAGGGCTTTGGAATGACTCAACTCATTTTGCACGTCGGTTGCTGAAACCTGTGCGTTGCACACTGTGGTGCTGCGGAGTCCGGGCTGTTGGGACTTGAGCAGCAGTGCCCACCGAACCGGCTGTCGAGGCTCCTGTGGCGGGCATACCAAAGGCCCAAAACTAGGCAGTAGGAGCTGACTTGACTCATACCGCTCTGATGCGTCCTACTTGTTTGAGTAGTCCTCCGGGATACCAAATGATGGCTAAACCCGTAAGCCCTTCATTGAGGCGATTTGTTTCTTGACGCTGCCACGCTTAGTAACATCTTGCTTTTCCATCGCGGAACCGATCTGATCGTATCTGACAGGATGTGATCAGGATACGCTGTTTCACCTATGCTAGTTCACCGGCGTCATCATTCATCAGCTCAATTTTCACGTTAGTGTTGTCGGCCAGCTGCCAGGGGTGACGAGGTGCTGTGTGTGGGGCTGCCAGCTTCTTTTATTGACACGCCGTGCTTGGGACGGTTGCCAGCCTTGCTCCGGCAGCCCGGATACACAATAATTTGGGTGCTGCAGAACCTGGTGAACCGAAGCCTCATAAATTCCCTTCTCAAGCACACACCCTCTTGCAAATACATTTGCTTTTCTTTCCGTAGTATATGGATTTCTGCTTTTTCAACTCTTTACTGTTGCTTTGCTTGTCAAGTCAGCTGCAGAATCTATTTCAAATGCCCCGTTTTCAGAGGGCATTAATTATGAGTAATTAATGTTTGTCTTTTGAGATTACTTTCACATGTGGCAAGAAAGATACAGCATTATAGAATACAGGCTCTTTGAATGTGTTTTGAAATAGCTTTGTTCTGTATTTTGGCTGGGGTTTTCAAAGGAGCCCAAGGGAATTGGGTGCAGCAGGTGAGAGTCTGGTTTCTTCCAGTGCCTCAGAAAATGACAGTTCTTTGTAGCTTGTTGATTTGATGCAAAGAAGCCCCGTTAGCATATTTTGCAAAGACTTAGGACTCTTTTTCCCTTTCTTTTAGACTGAGAGAGTGCCACTTGAACTCAACTCAAGACTGGAAGAAATGGTGGAATTCAGTGAAATGGAAGCAGAGCCTAGTGAAGCAGAAGATTTTGAGGCCAGGGGAAGTCGCTTTTCAAAGTCAGCTGATGAAAGGCAGCGTATGTTGGTTCAGCGGAAGGAGGACTTGTTGCAGCAAGCTCGAAAGTATGTTCCTTCCTAGAACTCCAGCCTGGCTGCTCGGTTATGGTTCCGCAGAATGGGTTTCAAATGGATTGTGACCACTGAGAGCCTGGGTTGGTGCAAAAAGTAGTAAGAGGAATGAATACATCTGCTACAGCAGGCTCAGGATGCTGTTTAAGACAACTGTCACTGATAAACCCAACTCTGCGTCGGGTGTCCCAACATGTCCACAGCTTCCTAAGCGGTTGATCCAAAGCTTCTTGAAATCAGAGGGGGATTCCTCCAGCTTCAGTAGGCTTTAGTCTGCACCCATGATAAGCGAGAGCGCGTTACCGATGCCGAGTCCTCCTGGCGTAGGTGTCAGCCCTGGCTGCCTGCGCTGTTCCAGCTGTGAAATTACTGTCAGGCACCACTCTGCCCAAATACAGGGCAAATCTCTTGAGCACAAAGCAGTGCAGAGTTGAGAGGTGACGGCTTCCTAAAGCACGCCAGAGGAGCTTGCGCCCAGCAAGCCAACGCTGCTGAAGAGAGAGCGACCACCTTGAACTGTTTCTTTTAGCCCAGCTACTAATAGGTGTTACAGGTTGAATTTAACCTTTTTTACGTGCGTTCCAGCCATGTTGGTGAACTTTACCAGCATCCAGTGGCTGATTAAAAAGAGAAGGGAAAGCACTTTAGTGGTGCAGAGAAAACTTTTAGGCATTTGTAACAAGCGTTGTCCCTTCCTTTGTATGGCAGGGAGACTACTGAAAGGGTCTACAAAACTGATATTGAGTTACGTGTCCTTTGCTGTTATCAGGTTACTTTTCCACACTGAAATGCCTTCACATAAATAACTGGGGGTATGACACCTCTTACGAGCTTGTCTATAAATAGGCTTGCTCCTAGAATAATTTTTCCTTGATGTTGGGAAAAATGTCATTCAGGGAGACAAAGTATTTTTGACTTTCTGGTTTACTGGTTCCCTTTCTGCATGGAAGAGCTGTGGAATTGCAAACTGCTACTTTTTCTCACTAAGTGTAGAAATTCAGTGGGATGTTAACTCTGGCAGCTGCTTCCTTCTCTTTGCCTTTCTTTACACTTTGCAGCCCCAGTGCCCCTTCTGTCAAAGGCTTGTTCCTTGTCACCAGGGAAGACCGACACTGCCGGTGTCTTCCAGGGGGTGGAATAACGGGAACAGAGAGGTTCGGTGACTCACCTGCAGCCTCAGTGAATTGCTCCCAGTTAAGAGTAGAGCCCCCGCCTTTAGAACTGGCTCCCTCCCACGGGTACAAGGATCTTGCACAAGCGCTAAGTGCTTCTGCCAGCTCTGCGAAGTCTGTCGTAGGTTATATGGGCTTTTTTTTTGAGTACGTAGCTTGCGTGTGCTTTTATCAAGGTATTTTCCTGCTTTCAGTGTGCCTTGCACCCTCCCTTACTTTGTGGATGTACCACTAAGTGTTTTCAAGAGCCAGAACGAGATGGGCTCCGCTCACCCGTCTTTTCCATTTTCCTCTTGCAGGCGTTATTTAAACAAGACCTCCGATGAGGAGTTGACCACAGAGAAGCCCTCTCCTCCGCCTGAGGGAGCGTCCGCCGATCCCGTCACCCTGCGTCGCAGGACGCTCGCTGCCGCCGCCGAACGGAGACTTCAGATGCAGCAAAACTCTTAGCGCTCGTTGCCCCTTCTTCCTCCTCCTCGTGAGCAATGTCGAATAAATAAATTAAATACAGAAACCCCCCCTGCGCTTTCTATACCAGCAGGAAAGTGTCTCTTCAGAGTTCAGCTAGCTGTGCTGCCGAGTGAGCTGGCTGCCTCTCTGCTGTATAAAGCATGTGGTCTAATAATGTTTGGACAGCTGACAAATTAACCTTTTTTTTGTACTATTTTCTATGTGACGTTGATCCCCTCCACAAACAAAAGGCAAATTTCTAAACCACGGGCATGATTTCTGCACCTAGCGTGAGGGTATTAGGCTGACCGCACCACGGAGGCGGGGGAAAGCGCGTTCCGACTTAGCAGCTGTGGGTGCAGGTCGCGGAGGGCACTGGCATGTTCAGCTCGAGATCAGGGAGAGAGACTCCAAGAGGGAAGAAAGCTTCGAAACTGGCAGCGAAGGGCGTTACGTAGGCCGGCTTGAAGGGCTAGAGTAGCATCGCTGGGATGGCGATTCTTGGACTGGGTGGAAGTTGTCTAGCTACATAACGCAGAAAAAAAAAGCCTGAATTCATGCATTGTGCAGCGAAGCACCGATTCACATTGATGACAGCATAACATAATTTGTTACTGTTGCCGGGCTTTTCCACACCAGCAGACGTCTGGTTCCGTTCACTCCCCAGGGCTGCACCATTTTCCTTTGCCTTTTATGGCCAGAAAGAAGTGAGAGACTGAGGGGAATCAAGTGAAGAAGAGAGGGCGGACGGCGAGGTTCCAGCCCCTGGTACTGTAAGCCAAGGGAATACGACAGAAAAACCTGCCTGTTCCGGACTCCAGAGCGACACGGATGGGACTTCATGGAGATAGCTCCGGTATCTTGCTTTCTATTTCATTTTTAACCCCACGACTTCACCGTGAGTTTATTCAGAAAGACCGGCGGAACTGGGGCAGCGGGACCTTAGGCTGGCTGCAGCCCGACCTGCTACCCTCCGATTTTTCTTAAGAACTTTTGACGCGAGATGCAATTGGAGCCGCCGCCGCTCGCTTGCATAGTTGAATTTTACATGGCAGTGACCTAATTTTTTCAACCTCTGAAGAGTGAGTTTGAGTATTGCTGTCCTTTAGAAGGAGCCCAGTATTATCTAGAATTGTTGGTAACTTTTTTTTACTGTTGGTTTTTAGGACATTTGAAAGTGAATTTAATGAGAGGAGTTGCATTGATGTTTAGGTGAAAATAATTTATTTCAATAAAACTCTTTGGGAAGCCTTACCTTGCAATGCTATTAGTAAACTTCAGAGACTTTTTTAGAGATCTTTGGTTTTGCTCAGAGCACAGCTGTTTTGTTTTTATTGTTTAAAAAAAAACAAACAAAAAATAAAATCTTGGTCAGTGTTGAAAATTGTTTAGAAATTTCTGTAGCGTGACTTCTTGTGTGACTGGTGTGCGTTCGGTTTGGAAATGTGGCACCTGCCCTTTGGTCCCCTTCGGTTCCCCCTTTCTGTCGCGATGAAAGGGAGCTGAGCCACCCAACGCCGGCTTTAGGAAGGTTTTCCTAAGCCTCGGCTCGCAGAGCGGTGATCGCTACTGGAGTTCACTTGTGCTGTGATCGTGGAAGTGGAAGAGAAATAGCGTCTCGAGGGACTGTAAAAATAAAGTCGGGTTTTGAACTGTCTGGCAGCTTATTGAAGGGGTGAGAGCTCCTGAATGTGTGAACAGTGCGGGGTTTGGGTCTTTATACAAGCAGCAGAGTTGCCGTACCTCTGGGCGTGCAGATGGGAGAGGAAAAAACAGCCCAGAAATCCTTCGGGGAGGAGATTTCCAAGTTTCCTTGAGTTCCTCCTTGCTGCATTTCTGCAAGATTTTGTACGTGATGATGTATTTTGTACGTGATGGTGCAAAATGACCCCAGCTTCATCTCAGCAGAGGGGGATGCCTGCAGCCAGGACAGGTTTTGACCTGGCTTTGGGCTTGACCTGGCTTTGGGCTTGCACGATCTCCACCAGCTCGGCACGTCCTCTCCCAGCCTGCCCACCTTTCCCGGGGAGGGAGCGCTGGGCCCTGAAGAGGTTTCCTTCCCCCTCCTGAAGCACCGAAGGTGAGGAGCCCCTGGTTCCCCAGAGGTTAGCTGGCCGGCAGCGGGGCACAAACCACCTCCCTCCACTTCTGGTGGTCTGTGGCATCTTGGCCACCCCAAATTTCACCGCTGCAAAAAAGGTACCGGTAAAGCCGCTCTTCTGGGCTGCCAGCCCCCTCTCTGCACGCGGAGGGACGCTGCTGTGGAATCCGGGCCTTGGCCCAGCAGCAGATCCGTGGGGCAGGAGAAGGCGCTGTGAGCCGGGCCTGGATAAACCCCTCTTGCCCAAGCTCCTGCGATCACCGAGGCTGCGACGGAGATGGGTACGGGGGCTGCCCGGCTTGCGTGGGTGGAGGGAGGCTCCTGGCACTAAACCAAGGAGGGGTGGGGGATGTTTCAGGGACTCTTGGGCTATTCCCAAGTCTTTTCCAGACTTCTCTTGTTGGATTCCTGACCTTTTCCTGGCAGCTCTTCCCTTTGCTCCCTGGGGAGTGGGCCCTGGCCAGCAACTGGATGGCATCCCTGCCTGCGGCACCGTGACAAAACCGACCTCCTCCAGGGATGAAGGGCCGGTTTGTGCAGAGGAGCACTTGGACCCGTGGTGGCCTCTTGGCTGGCTCGGCTTCCCTGGAAAGGGAGGTCAGCTGAGGAGAAGCCTCCTCGACTTCCCCAGTGCCAATACAAGCTACTTGAGGCTTGCTGTAACCAGCAGGAGCCTTGAAGAAAAACCACCTTGGTCGGGAGGTGCAGCTGCTGACGGAGCAGCTTTTCGAAGCAGCCTTCCCTTCTGCGGGCTGGGGCTGCGTGACGTTCCATGGGTGGCCTGGCGTAAAGCCAAGGTGGGGGGGGTCCTGGCTGCTCGGGTAACCTTCCCTACAGCTCCTTCACCGGGTTTGCCGATGGGCCGTGGGGGTTTGGAAGCGTTCCCGTGGCTCGGAAGGGAGAGCCTGGTGCTGAGAAAGCAGCCCGGCCCCAGGGCGGGGGGCCCGCTGCCGCTCAGGGGTCCCGTGGTGCCCACCGCCGGTGTGCGCAGGAGCTGGGGGACCCGGGACAAAGGAGAATGTGAAAAAAATCTCAAATAGCAAAAAAAAAGTTATTGGAAAAACCCAAATCGTGAAAAAAAAAAAAAA
>NW_009621725.1:0-2847 GCF_000690535.1 Cariama cristata
ATCTGCAGCATTCAGGGTTTTATCCCCATTCCCCTTCCCTTACTACAAGTATGTTTCCTAGTAATTTAAGAAATTTTCTTCGAACTTGCAAATTGTCATGACAGGCTTTTACCTCATAATTTATTAAGTAGCCATGGCATAGCCTAGACTTACATGCATCTACGAAGGGAGCCGAGGAAGTGTGAGAAGTTGATTATAAGAAATGCCAACGACATGGCTCATGTTTTCTCCGCTCTTGCAAGGACACAGACGATTTCTGCTGTGATTTGGGAGCGTGTCTACCTTAGGCAGATTTCCTATGGAGATCAAAACAAGGACTGAACAAGATGCTTCAGACAGCACTGCTGAGGAAAAAGAAGAACAAATGCTGTCTAAGGTGAGAAAAGAAAAAGGAGAAAAACATACTTCCTATCATCTTGTGACTGTTGACTAAAAGAGCTTACATTTAAGGCCTGGCTTGTCAAGAAATATAGCATCTGTTTTTGCAAAGCGTGCTGCAAGCCTTTGAATATAGACAAAGCAAAACAACCGGACTCCATGTACAAAATAGCAACGCTTTTTCAGACCATATGAAGTATATTACCAGCTACTTTACTGCCAAGAACTATGAAGAAAGATGCAGCACAAAATTTGCCACTGAAGATGATTGTTTGTCTAACTTTGTTCCTTGAATCTTTTGCTGGAACCTCTTTAAGCTCTGATTTAGGAAGGCAGTGATTTCTCTTGAGACTTTGCTGCTGTTATGCTCCCCAGCTGTCCGTTCTGTCTCTACTGCAAGGCTGGGTAAAATCAGTGAAGGTGATTTTAGAAAACTGCAACGTTGGCTGCAGCTTTTGCCTACCTCTTTCATGAGTAATTCGGCTGTCCATGCACTGAGTGGGGATGGGAGGTGGAAATACCTAAGCCTTTTCAGCTGTCCTAAGAGATAAGATCACTGAAATAATCAAGGATAAATGCTGTCTGTGTACTGTTTTAAAGATGTTGTCCTTCTCAAATTTCCTCCCAATCTTTTCTAATTATCTTTAAATTTTAATTTGGTATTTCTAGGTATTTTCTGAGGCAGAGGAACACAAGAATTCTATGGTTGAAATAAAACCTGGAAGGATGGCACACCAAATCAGCTCTGTTCCTGGATGACTAGGGGGAGCTTGTGCTTCTGCCAGGGTACAAAGGATACACTAAGTTCAAAAGTTTGCCAACTAGGGCTCAGAAGAACTTTCTTAAGGGAAAGGAAAAAGTCTCCTGAAAAAAAACCCCTTTAGACAATATTCTTTCCTCCTCGCTTTGTCTAGAGAAAAGTAGCTGAGGTGCAGTAATAGCACAGTCTGACACAGCTGAGAGCAGGCCTGTGCACAGTAATCAGAGGGAAAACACAGGGACCAGGATTATCTTTTAATTTGTCCATTGCCTGAGGATGAAAGGAAGCTGCTGTCAGTCACAAAGTGCAAAGGAAGATATTCTAGTGTGCTTGGGACTGCAAAAGGGGCTCTGTTATCCCTCCAGTGATCTATGAGTAATTTCTGACATAAAACCTCCAAGTCACTCGCAAAGCCAATTTGAGAGAGAAAGGTAGCAAACATTTCTTCTAGAAGTTCTGGAGAGAAAAAAAAAAATAAAATCCCTCCTGCCCTTTATTTTGCCTGGTAGTATCTGCTGTACAAATGTCATTAAGTGACATTTCTCTCCTAGAGGCCATCCAGTATATATGAGGATTATTATTCCCTCCTTCTCCTCTCTCCCACTGAAAAACAGATAGTGGCTGACAGTTAATGAGGGGGACTCTAATCTGACAGTGCTATGAAAGCTGCCGCCAGAAAGGATCTTGATAATGGCATAAGAAATCCTTTCTATCTCAAACTACCGTTAAGGCGGCTGTCTGCAGCTGGGAAGTCAGGATGTTCTCCTCTAATCAAAGCTTGTTAGATCTGTGTCCTCTTGTACTTCTGTGACCTGTTTAGGAGCAAAACCCAAAACAGTCGTAGGGAAAATAAAAGAAAATAAAAGCATTTAAAATATGAAGACCTACTGAGATTAAATTCCTAAAGAGGAGTTTGTTGCCATTGTTCTGTGCTCAACAATTAAGGCGGATTTTGCTTTCAGCTACTGTGTTATCCCAGAGTTACTCTGTGCGCATATATATGTGCATAGAAATGGAGGTTTCAGTGTGAGAGTACGGTATATTACGTGGGACTTTCTGAACTGGAGAACTTGCTGTCTAAATTTACATGGCAGACAGCCTCCTCATGATCTTGCATAGTACGGGCTGTTCCTGATTACCTGCTCTAGGCCATGTGGCATAACCAGAAATTGTCTTCTCAGCCTCAGGCCTGTGCCTTCAACCCCAGATGAGCACTCTGTGGGACAGGGAGTGAAGTTTCCCTGAGGTGACCCCAAAGTATTTCAGAACAGAACTTTGTTCTAATTACTTGGTCAGGATTTTTACTTCGGTATGGTCAGCCCTGTGGTTTTAAACTCTGCACAGTACTGGTGTTGGGGAGGGAAGCTGGTCTGTTGAAGGGCAGAAGATGAGCAACATCCAGTTGGACACAGGTTCTCGTTGATCTCATACAATGATTTAACTTTTGAGATCTTTTACTGTTTTTGAAGAAGAGATTAATGCAGACCTAGGTTGGAGGATATAAGAAAGGCAACGATAGGAAGTGCAGCAAACAAAATGTGACCAGAGAATTTGAAAATGAAGATTTATTTTCAGAAAGCCACAGCACAGAAGAATTTTAGCATTAACTTTGCTACTTGTTCAATTTTTATTGAACTTTCCCAAAAGGTGGTTCCTTATATGTGTGTTTCAATAAAAGGATGTCATCGTTTAAGGCTGGGCCGGCTCTT
>NW_009621726.1:0-2345 GCF_000690535.1 Cariama cristata
CAGCCATACTGGCAGCCAAGGCTCAGGTGTTGGTTCTGAGGGCTGCATCAGGGGCTTCCATTTTGAAGAAAACAAAAACCAGCCTTTGTGATTAATTGTACATTCTTCAACTCGGATGTCACCAACACTAGCCTTGCCCACAGATCTCAGAGTCCTTGTTTCATAACCCTGTGCCTGAAGGGTGGATTGCCTGTTGCCTAAGCACCTGAAGGCAGCTGAAGTACTATCAGAACATGGGTTGTCACAGTGGTATTTCAAGAGAGGAAACCTGACAGATGAGAGTGTGCGTGTACATGAGAGCGAGCGCACAAAGGATAATGCAGTCAAATTATCGAATTAAGCAAGGAGTGGAAAAAGTAGGTGTTTCTGGCACAAATAAGATTTTAATCACAACCTAAGAGCTTTTACTCTCCCTGCCACCTCTGCATGGAACGCAGGTCTCTGCAGGGAGCTGTCCTTCAGCTGCTTTGCTCATGTTATTAAAACATGTTGATCTTTTTATTATTTGCTGCTTTGGTTAACTCCACCTTGCCTATTCTGCTACTTTCATTGTGCTATGACAGCTATTCTTGCTGCCTTTTTACTTCTCTCTTCCCAAAATATGACAGTGAAATACCTCTGATAATAATCTTTATTGCTGCCCTCTTCTCCTTGTTCAGGTGCCACTGTCACTGCTGCTGGGGATCTGCTCTCCCACCATACATCTCTCTTGTAAGACTGACTTTTATTGGGAAGATCAGCATGCTAGCCTCAGGGCTAGTCCATCGTTCACTGCTGTATGTCTTCATGACACTTGGAGGGGGAGACATTTATATTGATGATTATTCTTACTTGGGCTCCCCATGTTGTTCACGCTGATCACAAGCAAAGTCTGTTTTACTCTTGTGATTCATCGTGCTAAATAGTACTGAAATTACTTTTATCAATTAATGATCTTAAACACTATCCCCTCAGGAGAATCAGTATTCAAAGTGTGCTGGGATGTGAGCGAGCCTCACAGCTCCTTATCCATTCAATGTTCATGCAGTTTGGGTGTCATATTAATATAATGAGCGTTAATGTAGTTGAGGAAAATGGCCATGGTTAACAAAGATGACAGTTTCTTGGTGAGAAATGTTCAATACTGAACTGCTGTATTCCAATGATAGCTAGGGGCCAGAGCCTGAACTAGCGAAGAGAACAGAGTTTCTACAAAAGAGATCACAATGACATACAGTGAGAGGAAATTATTTTTTCTGTATCAGGTAGGTTGGGCTTCATTCTGGGAAGATCTGAAAGGTACTAATTGAAATATTTCACTGTATCAGTTTGGCTCCCTGCCCTCCTCCAGGAACTCCCAAAAGCTAATGTCACTGCTCTTCTCTCAGGATTTTCAGGAATTTAAAGTATCACTGGCAGTATGTTCCCAGTGAGCAAGATCATTGATGTTCAGTAGTCCCTACAGCCTATATTCAATTTGCGGCAAAGGTATGGCCTCATATTGCAACTGTAGTTGCAATTTCTCCCATTATTTTGCCTCTTTTTTTACAGAGCATATAGCTAGCACTCTCCATATATATTCTTAGGTCTCATGAAAAAGAGATGCTAAACTTTGTTCCTGCCTTGTAACTCACAGGAGAGAAGTAAGTAAGTGGCCAAGCACTTAAGGGCTGTAACAGCCCTGTGACAATCTGAATTCCAAAAGTCATAAACCAGATGACCTCTCTGGAGTCCCAGCTCTGTAGGCTAGTGCATTTTGATGATGGACAAAGACTAAACCCACCATCTGTACCAATCCCCTTAAGCACATGGAACATCTTTCCTCCCATCTGTGTCAAACAGCCTTTGCGTTTCATCCACTCCGTGGTGCTGATTAGGGGGAGGGGGGGAAAATATATGGTTAAATTACTAAAGGAGGGCTATGGGATATATTAATGAAAACCATGTGAAAGCTTCATCCATCTGACTTAATGAAAGCGGGAGGTATAGTTGTTTGTAACTATAAAGCACATTACACATCTGCTAGCAAATAATACTGAATGTAGGGCTACAATTGCTGTCCTGGGCAAGGGTCACCTTGTTGCCCTCAAAGAAGAGGGAAGAGGAGGAACTCCTGGGAAAGAAAGCTCTTGGAAGCCATGCGATCTGTACTGATATGAACCTTCCCCTCTTTTCCCCCTTATGCTCTGGTTCTTGGATGTGAGCAGTTACAGGAGGCCCAGGAGAAGTTAATGCTGCTTCTGAAAAAAAAATCAAATCCCAGTGGATTTCTCATGTGAAAGCTGGATAGTCAGCAGGGTTTGACTGAGAGCATATTTGTATTACTGTCAGACCTTTTTAGGAAGTAAAAAGAGCTTTTGGGAATC
>NW_009621726.1:2368-44297 GCF_000690535.1 Cariama cristata
AGAGAAAATAAAACTCCTTTGGGTCCCCTAGCCTTCTACAGAGAGGCTGGAGAAACACACTGAGCCTAACTCTGCAGCATTTCTCTCCTATGTTGTAAGTCAAATCTACCAGAGTGCAAGATGGGCAAGAGGAGAAGCTCACAGACTATTGTCCAGCTTATTTAAGAGCACGTTATGCCCCCTGTGCACCTGGTACTTTTCTCAGAGAGCAGCACAGTCAGGTTCTTGGTCTGTGCAGAATGCAATGGCAAAAAGAAACAGCAAGGCATAGGGCACCAAAATGACACCCTCCAGGCCTGTTTAAGTTATCTGTAAAGCTGCTTGAGATATTTGCATAAAATTTGCAATATACAAACAACCTTTGCCGAACTCTCTGTTCTCTGGAATAGATAGTACATTCTTTCCAGTCCCTGTGAAATCATTTTTGATGTTGTAGAAAAAAATCAGTAAACCAGCAGTTACAATATGTCATTTTTTTTCCCCAGAGCTGAGCTTTAAATGTCTGCCCAGCAATCTTAAACACGAGTTATGAGTATGATAAAACATTTCTTTTATTAAGAGTCCAAATCTATTCCTGGAGTAATTGCAATAGTATTGAACTAGGGATGAATTCTCAGTGTGCTTTCATGTATTCCTGACACACTATCTGCAATTCTGCTTTTCTGTTTCTTGACGGCTTATTGCAGGAAACCCTCTGTATGCTTGGAGATACCACATAAGCATGTATTATTCTTTTCTCTCTTAGTATTTCAGGCTATATCATCAAACCTAAAAGCAGACTCTCTGTTTGCAAAAAAAAAAAGATAAAATAGCTCATAATGAATAAACAGCATGAGCAAAAGACTTTCTAGACATGTCACAAAACGACGGGAAAATAAGTGGGTCGGAAGAGTCTGCAGTAATCTGACACGGTGACTCAGCCCCACTACATGTTTCTGTGGTCCAGTTACCGGGAGAAGAATGCTCTGAGCACTGTCATTCCCATGAGATCCACAAGTGAGGTGACAGCATGAGTCACCTCTGCTGTGCACCATCTGGACTGAGGGGGAGCAGGGCAAGGAAACAGAGAGGAGACCTCCCATTCAGCTGTGCCCTGGCAGGTCTCAGAGGCTGTGGAAGATAACGGCAGGCAGGATTTAAAAAAAGAAACATTCTGTACTGGACCCAGAAGCAGCGTTTTGTTTTGTTTTGTTTCAATAGAAATGATTCCATTAACAGCTAAAGTTTTCTGTCTTCTTTTCAGCTGAGGAAGAAAATCAAATTCTCTAGTGTAAGACCTAGGTACCATCTAGAGCCATGGATGGAAAAAAAGGCAAAAATTATAGTAAGAGGCAGTAGGAAAATCACTAAACACTTATCTTAATGGTCAGCCAAAGGAAAAGAGATGGCCAACAAGTTTGTTGAACTCGTAAGATGTGAGAGTAAGAACTGTTAATAACAGCTACATAAGCATCAAATATCTTTTTCATTGATTTCAGGATGAGCAGAGCAGTTCAGTGTGTCAAGAGAGCTGCTGTCTTTGCTGAATGACTTTCAAAGCCAGAAATAGATCTGTGCTCCCTCTAGCCTGTCTGCAAGAGGAGGTCTGAGATTCTTTTGTTTTCTGTTATTGCGTTAAAGTGCTTGAAGTTAAAAAATGACTGTAGAGTGGTTTTATTGGTTTCCTTCTCTCTCTTCGAAGAGGCTTTACAGGCACTTAATTTATTTTTAGGTCTGTTTTAATATATTCCTGTCCCAGAAGTAAAATGCTTGTAATTGTTAGAGTTTCTGAAGACTTTGATAGTGCCAGTCCAGGAGACGGCCCAAGAATCAGATGTCATGCTAAGTCATGAGTCAACATAATTATATGTATCTGGAGAAGGTCTCAATTTATGGATAAGAAGATCATCTCCTTGGTGGTGTCACCTATGAACATGCTGAACAAGCCAAGAGCAGCCAGTAGCGATGGAGAAATTTGGATGATTGAAGTAAAGAGCTGTGTAGAAATAAAAGAGAATTGCTACAGACAGAGATGGTAATGTGTTGTCAAGCTACAGATTCATTAAAATAAGGACTGAAGTGGGGAGGATGGACATCAGTGGAGGCTGCCTTCGGGGACCGCAGGTGTTTAAGGCCTTGCCAGAGCTGTGGAAAATCTGGAATGGTGAAAGTATTCTGGGAATAGAAAAAACCAAGAAGTTTATGTATGCCCCTCTTCTACATTTGACTCCATTTTTTCCCTGTCAACTCATCTTAGTTTCTTAAAGCTTCCAATTATAAATTGGTGAAATCATAGGGAACATTTAATGAATATAGCACACATTGTCTGAGTCATTATGGTGTGTGTTTATCACCTTGTTATTTAGCTCAGCACCTGGTGCTGCTCAGGCTGGAAGACACAGAGCTGGCAATTAAGATAACAGATTGCTGGCCAGCCTGCTTGGCAGGTTAGGTTACAAATCAAAAGTCCTATGATTAACTTTAACTATTAAAATACGTGTGTCTATCTTTTCTTGTTAAAAGTGCTCTCCGATAGAGGAACAGTGGATAGAAGCACTGGACCACAACTCGCAAAGTTATGTTGTAATTCAGCTGTCGTTTCAGACAGTTGAAGGTGGCAGGACATGAAAATCTCAGTCCCTGGAGGTCATATTTAAGGCATATTTCACAGAAATTCAGAACGGTATCTAAAGAAGCTGTCTGTATTTCATTCTCACTGACACTGCTAAATTCTCTTGAGCTTGGCCATCTCCTCTGCCAGTTACGAAGTTTTACTGTCAACTTCAATGGTAACAAGAGGAGCTTTCCTGGAAATGCCCCACTGTGGAGGGGAATATTTCTCTACATGGCAAAAATTGACCAAGTTAATTTGTCTAAAAACATACAATAGAGAAGTTAGATTTAAATTCAGAAGTATCTAACCCATTGCAGTAGCATACAGAAGACCGTGTGTAAAAGCAATAGGGCCAGCTTATGTTTGTGGTTCATTTAAACTGGTCTGGTAGTCTTATTTTTTGTTATTAGGCAGCAGAATGAAACTCTAGATTTGGCTATGTATTGTCTCAGTAGAATCGATGATAAATTTAATTTGCCTCCGTATTTGACTGTTTCTTATTTTTAAAACCAGAAGAGCAACTATTTTGTATCAAAACTGAAAAGAATATAAAGGTATCATCTGGTATAAAATTAAATATTGAAAGTGAGTCAATTTCAGGACTTTTCGATTCACTGTTGAATCACCACTGATCTATATTCTCTTATTCATAGCAGAAGGCAAGTGAGAGAGACCACTGAAACACCACAGGTCAAGAGTTACACGTTATTACAAAGCATCTGAGAGAAGGAGTTAAGGGAATCTTAGCAGATAAGATGTTGTATAGCCCTAGGAATTGAATTAGCAGGTGTGGCTTAATGATTTGTGAAATATTGTGTAAATTAACTGAGGCAGGAAGTTCTGCAGCTCCTCACAAAGGACAGTTCCCGATAAAGATCAGAAACTTGCCTTAAGGACCTGTTAAAACCTATCCTGAAGCAACAGCCAGGGAGCAACTGAGTTTGTGCAAGAGCAAGAGATTACTAGTGGTGATGAAGAGGAGCCATCAGCCTTCATCTCCACGACCCCCGACGACCACCACAAGGAGGCACTGCGCAAGGGCCAGCGGGAGGAGTCTATGGAAATGACTTCTTGGAACCAATTTCAATACGAAGCGGGGATATGTCATCCATATGTATAGGCGTGTTGGGAAATCTTACGTATATGTAACACTTAACCTGTATAAGTTTGAAGCAGGTCGCCACGACTTTGGTGGGGCTACCCCCTCCCCTCATGCTGCCCAGTGCTGAATAAACATACCTACTTTACAATCTTACAGATTGTGGGGTCCGCTTTCCGCACATCACATCCTTGCCTAAAGGAAGATCAACTGTGCAAAAGGGCGGGCCACAGTAACTGCAAGTACTATATACGCATGATGTATTATCATTCTATCTACCATGCACTTAGGCAAACCAGACCACAGGTAGCTAAGAATGGGGAAATCAAAAACAGTCTGGCATTAAAGGTTACATTTGGAAATACAATGCAAAATTACTGACCTAAAAATTACTAGGTCAAAAGATTAAAGATACTCAGAGCTGCTCCCTCTTCTATTAACAGCAATTTCTGACACCCGTGCCATATATTCAATGTAGAAAATGTTATTTAAAGAAATTTTTTTATTAAATAATTATTTTCCTAGCTGTCCAACACAGATGATAATGAAAATTCTTTCCTTCACATCTGTTTTCTTTTTTAAGACACAAACATCTTGACTAACAGGTATTAAGTCTACAATTCATTAAATACTTTCCTAATTATATGTTTATCATTTTACACTACTAAAAAAATGCTTTTCCCTTCTGAGTATTTTAATGTAGCATTTTTACTGCCACACAGTTGAAAGTGTAATGTCATATTTTCCTCTGGGGTTGATTGTTTGCTGTCAAACAGGGCAAAGGAGATGGCTCTGCAGAGACATCAAACTGAACAAAGGCATTTTTCTTTCCTCTTTGAGAGCTGATTTGTATTTATACTTTCAGCATAAAGTGCACAGTCCAGAACTTTGCAATTCTGTCCTGAACCCATGTTCCTGAGGCTTCCAGGGTCCCATCTGAAGAGCTGGGAGACCCTTACCAGAGCTGCACCTTCCAGGAGTTCCCAGTTCTACAGTGGGCATGCTGACATCCTTGAGGCTCCCAGATCTATGGCACTCCCCTAGAAATGCTGTCCCTAACCTCAGAAGCCTCAAGCTTTGAGTATCTGACAATTTCCCTTACAGCAACCAGATTGTGCCATTTCCCAGCTTACAGTTTTCCTAGTTATTTCCTCAAGGACTCTGGGTACCCAATTTGCAAGTGAGTCACCACTGCAATGTGCTTGGGATGGGAAAGGTGAATGGAGACATACAGTCACAGCCACAAATTAATCCTATCTTGCAGAAGAGTGTGTGCCACGCTAGGCTATATCAATGGTGACAGCCATGGTATCCCTCATAAAGCTGGGCTTGGTATTTTCCCTAAGGGTTCCTTATCTTATGAAGCTGACAGCCTGACATGTATATTTATTGAAAAAAATGTATCATCACACAACTGCCTCCTCTACAGCATCCCAAAGTGCATCCTATGTTCCTAGAGCAAGATACAATCATGAAAATAAAGGAAGGAATTCACAGTAAGTTATATTGTATTGTTAAGATTGTAGAACTGTGAAGGAGAAAAGATTTATTACTCTTTTCCATGAAAAGACAGATCTTATCAGAAAACAACAACAACAACTATTCATGAAAAAATATATCTAGTTTTGTTGGTATAGTAACAGCTAGGTGCCAAACTCAGGAGAAAAGTACTAGATGCTGTACATATAAATAAACAGTTCTAAGAGAATTCCATGCTTAACCTCCAAGGAGAGAAAATAGATAATATACACTACAAAGACAAAATAGCAGAGAAAGTATCAAAAGTAGCCAAGAATGCAAAAGCCAGAACACCTGCTTAGCAATATATAACCAGTGCGTTACCGCTATTCACACCTTTGACATCCTGTTTATCTCTTTACACTCTCTCTCCCTCTCCCTCTTACCCAGGGTGATGCTCAGTGTGTGTCACTGTTGCCACATGTGGCATTAAGCCACTGAGAAGTCACAGTTGATGCTACATTAGTGAGTCATTAGAAACAGAGATAAAGTATTTGGTTGAAGGAGTAATTAAAATTCAAATTGAACTTTGTTCACACAAAGACAGCAATCATCGCTGCCTTTTCTCACTTCAGGATGGAAACACTCCATGTAAGCGGGCTTTGTAGTACAGTATTACTTTTTGAGCTTAGCCAGTGATGACTGTTTGTTTCATATTCCCACTTTGTGTGAGTCTACTAGATTTACTGCACTCATTCTAAATTAAAACATAGGATTTCTAAGTTGGTTTATTGAAGGCTATCATCACCAAAGGAATTAATCTCTCACTTCTGCAATTCTCGTGTAGCTTGACGTTGCTTCACTTTGCAGTGGTTGCATAAAGTCAGGCAATCAGCAGACATACTTTTTGTACTTTAATACCAATGTACTGTGCATACTGCAAAAGAAATAAACTTGAGAATCCTGTCTGACCTCTGTTGATATTTTATTGTTTTTAGAAGGAATATGGACTATAAATTTTTCTCCATGATGAATGTGCCCTAAATTAGAGATTCTACCATTATGTCCAATACCCTATAGAATGACCATTACTGACTATCCCACCTCTACTACTACTAGCAATGGGTACATTAATGTCACAGCAGCAAAAGAGAGATTTATGGGGTTTTTTTGCAAAGTGGGAAAAGGATAAAGGTTAAAAGGCAAGTAAAGAAAAAGTAAGCCTGATTGGAAGCAAGAAAAAACAAAATAAAACCAGGGATTAATTATGTACTCTGAACAGCTAATGAAGCTGTAGGACTGCTAGTGTGAGTTTATTACAGGGCAAAGTCATAATATATGTAATAACAGTGTAAAATGGTCTAAAACCCTGAATGGATCTACGGAGAATTTGGATGATGTAGATATTATGAGCATTCTGGAGAAGAGGGATTCATCTAATAGTGTGTAGTGAGAGTGTACAAAGACAATGACCAATTTTAATTCTGCTAAGTCAATGTGGAGGTGAATTTTTCACAGTATTAGTTTAGCAATGTAATAACCACACAGACATTAAGCAAATACTCTGTGTGTTATAATATTTTTACAGATAAAACAAGTTTAATGAGGTAAGTAAAACTATTTTCAGTTTGCCTAAAGCAACCTAATGGGCCTTACTATTTAATATCTTATATTCCCTATACATTAAAAAATTGCCATTCAGTATCACCTACATGGCAGAAATAACCACTCCCAAGACAGCTATCACAGGTGGAAGCAACTTCCACAGTTTTAGTTCAAGGTCATCCAATATAGCTGGCTTCAAATTTTGCTTTCCATCTGGAAAGCCAGCAGTATCAGGCACTGGCAGATTTCCCAAGGAGCATGTTTCATGATGGCAGTGAATGCTATTTTATACTAACTCCATGCCTTTTCTATTCACAGACATAGGCAGTAACTGTGAGTGATAAGATCTCACCTACACTATTAATATGTACTGGGTCAGAATATGCAAATACGTCTTTAAATGCATGAATTTTGCACTACAAATGATTTTGAGGTTCATTTTTGATCTGTTCCTATATCATATAGAGGTCTGAGGTTTTGCTGCCTGTCTCCTCTGTCAGCTAAACTGAGCTAACACATGCATTATCCATTTTTACAGTTGTGTTTTTCAGCATGGTAGATTTCCATGCCCCCCAGTGATATGAGTCCTTAACTGCTTCTGAAGCCACACACAAGTATCCATAGCAGTAACACATTACATGTGCAGTGAAGAGGATGCCGCCTGAGCATCTCCCTCGGCTTTTGGGTCTGTTATCTCACCAGGAAAGAAAAAAAAGGAAGTGGGACAGGAGAATTAGAAAGGGAGGGAGAGTGTGCATGTTCTGAAATGGTGTGTTTGCTTTCCTTAACAGCAAAAACAGATTGAAAATTTACAGTCTGACCCAAAACTCTTTTTATAGAGAACATTTTAAGAAATAAGCTGAGAGAAGCCTGAGAAGCAAATGAGGGGGAATGCTGGCTAGCTATAAACTGATGCTTTTCCGTACATATTGTCTCCTTCATATCAATATGTGCTGAGGACTCAGCTTTTCTGAAAATAAACCCAGAGTAGATGGAGATAGCATATGATGGCTTTAAGCTATATTTTCATTTCCTGGGCCGGCTGGAGATGGTCACAACAGCTCCTGGCATAATTTTATGGAATTTCACAGTATCAGTAGCATAGAAGGAGAGATGCTACAAACAGCCACAATTGCTACATAACCTTGACATATCCTGAGGAGGTTCATCCTGGGCACTAAGCGAGGCAGGGTCTTGAACAAAAATAGGATTTGATAATGTAATTACAGAGCAAATCACAGTACATCTGCTCTGTTGTGACTGTGGTTGCCTGAGCTAAAATGTGATTGCACCGCAGAAATTGTGGCATTACCTAACTGAGGAAGGCTTGATTTTATAATCTGAAAATTGGTTTCATGTAAACTTTAGGTTAATTCTTCATAGCAAGCAGGTATTCAGCTGGAAATAGTATGGACTTCCTGGATATGAACAGTACATCTGTCTTCAGCTGCCCTCATTTTCTTTTTAAAGGAGGACATAATAGCATGGAACAAAGCAAAGGACAGGCTTACAAAGGGTATCTGACTTGCAATTTGCACCAAGGTCTGAGAAACATCATGACCTGTTAATCAATTGCTTCTGCTGATTTTGCTTTCGTTATTTCTTTGTATTGATAAAAGAAAAACAAGAATTATCAGAAAGCTGGCCTCTTTTAAAGTATACGCTGAAGATGAACATTTTCACTGTGGTATATAGCATGTAATCTGTTAAATAGATAAAAGAGTTCAGCTGCTTCCCTTGCTTTTCAAATCAAAAAATTTCAGGGGACAGGCTAAGAACATGCTGTCACACATGTAATTTTATTGAGCTTTACGTAGCAAAATTAAAAAGCTGTGTTTTGCAATAAAGAAGCCTCACAAACCTGAAAATCAGAGATGCCAGTTGGAGTTTCCTGTACTGTATGTTTTTGCTTCACTTCAGAGTTGCACAAAGCTACACTGTTTAAATGTATTTTTAAGTGTTCTAGTTTTTAATTACTGAAATGAGATCTCACATTATGTTTAGTACACCAATAAGGGAATTTCCACTTCTATCTGCAAGGCAGAGACAAAAGAGCATACAAATGACTACAAAGCACTACAAAAGAGAGAGAAATCACATGTATTGAAACTGTATGGATATTTGTGGTCTTCACTTAAAAATGTTTGGTGTTTCAGTTTTAAACAGCATAAATCCTGTTTCTAGTGTTCTCACTGAATGTTCACTTTTTCTGTATTTTGGGGAAGCTTTTCTTTAACACAGTGATAGGCAGACTACAGAAATATCTATATTTGTGTAAGAACAAACACAGGTATTCCCCTTCAACAGTAAATTATTGTCTGTCACTAAAAAACAGTATGTATTGCTCTGTGAGGCTGTGGACAGTACATGATTTGTGGGCCTGCTATAGAGACATGGACAAATTGCAACATTTTCTTAAAGGTATTTTCTGAATTTTTAAATAATTTTGATGGATATTAGCACATACCTGACTTGTCCACCAGTCAGGAATGATGCAGTTTCTGGAAGCTGTCAGGAGATGTCTGCCAGACAGTTTAATTTTCAGAGCTGTGCCCCATAAACAGCACTGAGTTCAGGTTTGGCCTGGGGTATGTGGCCTTCTTGGGTGCTCTACTTGGGGTGATCCGAGCACTGAGTGTTTATATTGAAGGACAGGTGAAGGACACATGCATTTAACTGCCCTGCATCCAAATGTCCCCTGGTTTTCACAAAGGCCTCCTGGGATGGACTCACCAGTGCTCTGTTGCCTCCCACCAGAGCCAGGGGCATTGGAGGTGCTCGCTAGAAAAAAATATTTTTTTGAGGGCCTGAGCTGGCAGTCCATGGCCCTCTATGCCACACAGCCCAGCAGACAATAAGGGGAGCACACAGAGTTTGTGAGGAAGGAAAAAAATTGCTCAAAGCTGCTGCAAGAGGAAGGTGGGTGTCAGAGGAAGAATCACTGCAGTGGCCCCACAGAAAGGGCAGCCATTTTGTATTGTGTGGTTGAGCTGCCACAGAATGGTGGCCATTTTGTCTCATGTGGCCAGAGAACTCACTTCACCTGTGAGGGTAAGCAGTTAGCACTGCCTCACATGGCTCTGCTGTGGAAGGGTCCCTATGAAGGATTGCCTCTAAACTTTAAAAAATAAAGTGTTCCCCTTATTAAAAGAATTTTTGCTGCCCTTTCCCTTCTTTAACCAGAATTGTAAAGCTGCAGGCAGGTGAGGGCTCTTATCTGGTGACTGACTTCAGTATCACCTGAGTTACTGTCGCTGACTGGGGTGTCCAAATCTCTTTCTAAAGGTGGAAAATTTCTTCCTGGGGAGATTAACCTTTCTGCCGACAGCCCACAGTGAAGATGGTGAGTAATTTTAATATCCAGTACAGCATAAAGCAACTTGGTTATTCACAGTGCGACTGTTGCAAAGAGGTGGGGAGAAATCCATAAACTAAAAAAACAAGCTTTGATGTTTTAACTTAATCATAGAAATGTATGTGAAATTTGTTCAAATATAATTGAAATTTTCCTCACTTTAATTTTGAAAACTGAAAATCCGGGTCTGTTGAACTAATAGTATGCTTGATAGACATAGGCTAACAGATGAGACACAGAGCCTGCTTGGATAGGTATGAGGAAAAAACCCCACATATAGTTTTGTATTGGTTTTGAACATTACTCTGTACCACTTTTTAAGTCAAATAATATTAAATCTTTTTATTTTTGAGTTTAATCCCACTGCCTGATTCTCAAATACTTTAGGACTTGCTTTGAAATAATAATGACGATTAAGTATCTGGCTTTTATTTCTTCACCATCCCACTCTTTCTTTCACCCCTACAAGGTGACTCTTCTAAAGCTTTTAGTCATGATGAACTGTTCAGTAAAGATTTTATTTAGATACTGAACTGTTACCAACTGTGAGTACTGTAATGTAACACTTGTGACATAGGAGCAACACACTTCATTTTATCCCTTTTGTTGTCCTACAGACTTCATTAGTAATTGGTGTTACTTTGTCAGTGGGGAGAGCAAATATGGACCTCATAGTATTACCATGGTAAAAATATGGCCTCGATGCCTTAACTTTGAAAGCAAGGAAAGCTGTCTGTATGTTTTGCTAAAGACTCCGTCACGTAGAGTTCATGTCGCTTGAAGAGACATACATGCTGTATAGATCACAGCTGAGGAACTGCCTGAAAGAGTATTACATTATTGATGATCTCACCTACCACCAGGACAAGTTTTTACTCGTTCATGCACAGAAGTGTGAAAAATGCAAACCAACTCCAGGCCTGCTGAGCATCCAGATCTTGCTAGGTTTTTTTTTTAGTTGGATTTGGCTTTTTGGGTTTTTTTTGTTTGGGTTTCTTTTTGGTACTGGCTGATGTGCTAACGTGGAGCAGTTCTCTGCCCAAATGCCCTTATTTTATGGCTACTGCATTTGTTTGGGCAAAATGTATTGTTGCAGAGCTGTTTTAAACATCAGTAACAGTGAGTTTTACTATTTTCCCATCTCGATCTTCTTTGTGCTCTTCTTCAAGGAAAACAGTGGTTACAATTAGCAGTTGTAGAGCAAGTTCCTTCCATGGATTAAACCTGCATCACTCTGACAGGGGAAGAGCTTGCTCTGATTTCCATCAGCAACAGGTCTAGCTTGCAGTGTTTTGTTTTCTTATTCTTGAGTATGAATATTGTTAAAATACAGTGTCTGTGCTGTGATGAGTTGTGGTGGTTGCTGGTGTGTATAAGTAAAGCTGACAGGCTGTATGCCTCTAACAGGGGGGAGCCATGGCCACCATTAGGGCTGGCGATTCACTCAAGAGCACAAGCTCTCTAGCTTATTGCCTCCCCCTCCCCCCCCCTTTTTTTTTTTTAAAAGCATGGCTACAATGTACTTTGTCCTAGCTTTAGGATCTGGCTATGTATGAATAAAAAAATCAGTCATACAGAGACAGTGAGAAGAATGAACCATTACTTTTAAAAATGCAGCCAGAGATGTAAGCTGTGGCTGGATGTGCAAGTGATTTGGAATTATTTCATTGTATTCATGCTTTTCCAAGAACTAAAAAAAGCCCAATTTAAGTCAAGATAATTTCTACTCTGTTCCTAACAGCGTGAGGGGGAAAAAAAGAGTACAAACATACGACACGTTTTCTCTATTACTATATGTATGTTTTATCCTTTTGTTATAATTGAACGAAAAGCTAAAGCAGGTACAAGAACTAAAGAGATCTGGTTCTCGTTAAAGCTGGTCTTCAGCTGAGTGGTCTGAGCAGAGGTGTAGTACTGCTAGTTAGCAGCCACATGTTCAAAGTCAAGCCTGCCTTAAACCTGTCTGAGGCGGCTCCATTTCATGCAGTTGGTTGTAAAGGTCATTCATGAGGGAATCTAGTCCTGTCAGAATAAAACAATTACTAAAATTCATGACCTGCATATAGACTTCTGATCTTGGGACACTGGCAAGGAATTACTTCAGGAAATAACTGGAAAAAATTAAACATGGCTACAAAGAAAGTCTTCCACAATACGTCTATGAATTAGGGTTTATGTAATTTGCTATTTTATACAGATACAAAACTTAGACTACTGATTTGTAATTGTGAGTTGTGCTGTTAATCTCAGTAAGTTGTCATTAAAAGATACTTGTCATTAAAAGATACTTGTCATTAAAAGATACTTGTCATTGAAGACAAATGCAACCAAGCCCCCCTGTCAGTGTAAACTACCCAGAATGAAAGGCAATAAAGAACAAGCGCTGCTATATTATTTGGGCATCACTAGCAACATTGTCTCACTTATCAGGAATAAAATGTAGAAACATTTTAAAAAATGAAATAAAGTCAAATAGACAATTTTTTGGACTCCTAAAAGCTATTAAAGGAAGCATGTTCTAATTCTGGAGGCCTTTGTGAGTGAGAGAGGCTGCTTTTTCTTTCATACTTGATGAGTCAGTATGAAGAACTTGCCTGTTGTAAATGGGCTTAGAAAGATGGGAAGCCTACATGGGGTTTGAAAAATCCATGATCGGTGCAGTCTTGGTTTGCAAGTAGAGTCCCAGTGCAGAAGACAGATGCTATCTCACCATTTCATTCAGTGGTGTTAACAAACTGAATTTAACTGCCTCAAGGATTAATAAGCAGTGTCAGGATATTTTGCCACAGAGAAGGGAGCAGTTGGGCTAGAAAGCTGTGTGAATATCCCTAGAAAAGTGGTCATCTTGGCCCGCTGCTGCTGAAGGAATGAGAGGGTCTGTGGCAGTGGCACAGACCTCAGTCCCTCTTGCTGAAGACAGTGGCAGCAGCAACAAGCTTGGCTTTCCACGACTCAGACAAGACAAAAGAGCGGGGCCATCTCTGGCAGTTGGTGCCTCTGTTGCCTGCCTGCTTTGCTAATACCAAGGGCCAAATCTAGTGGAGACATTGACATGTAGAAGAGCTTTCCTCATTCAGCCAGCGAACGGCTGGGGAGTGCTCTTGGGTAGCTCTATGTAGAGCGTGTTTGGATGATATCTAATGCAGGAAGAGCACTGTTGCACAGTATGAATGTCAGTTAAATTCCTTTTTCAATAAGCAAGCTCCTCTGTGTTAAATTCCTTACTCAAACATCTGCTAGGCAATACAGGTAAAGAGTATGATGAGCATGAGCATGGGGGAAATGAAAGGAACAGACTGGATATAAGAACAGACAGAATAAGTGAAGAACATGCAAAATGATGACAAGCAGGTGTCCACCATGGCTCTTACTCGCTGGGACAGTTTATTTCAGTGCTTTGTTTGATATAGAAAATGTCAAGAAAAGTGCAAGGCTCAATGATGAGGCTTCTTCTGGATTAAATTTATGTACAAGCCAATAACCAAGTAGTTATTTGACTACCAGGAGCAGGTGTGACAAAACCTTTCCTGTTTACTTTATTTGTACCACTACAGCATATTAAAGGTCACTGTCACTATTACCAGTCCTTATTTCCGAAGGTGTCTAAGCAGTGACTCTGGGCTGAAGTCTTCTGGGATAACACTCAAAGACAGATGTCTGTGCTCTTTGAGAGTGAGGCTTTCAGCTTCTGGCAGGGCAAGCCTGGGCACTGAAATTAACCTCCAGGTGTAAGGGTTAAAGTACCAGTTCTATCTTTGTACTTTAAAGGGAAAAGAGAGCAAGTGAGTTTTTTCAGGTCTTCTAAATTCAGTGATTTAGGTATATAAACCCTATTGACTTCATCATCAGAACTGGATTCATATTCATTAACCTTCAGTGAGGCTCCTATGCCTGACCCTTTTGGCAGTTTTGAAAATCTCTCTTGGAGCATTGCTATTTAATTTGATACATCAAAATGTGTTTTGTGTTCATAACTTAATGGCTTGCATTTAACAAATGTCAAATCTTGGCTGCTATTAGTCCAGAACACAGTGTGCTCTCTTGTGACATGAACTGTCTAAGACCACTAATGAAGTGAGGAATAAAGCCTGAATTAGGTTAGACTCCGGAATCTCCAAATCCCCTACCTGTTGCTATTTTCTTGAGACAAATATCCTTCCCACAAAGGACTGAAGTCAGGTATAAAAATATGCTCTGTATACATGTACTTTACTAAAGTTTCCTTTTGTAAGTAATAGATCCCTTTTATGTCTTCTGCAAGTCATACTGAATAAAAAAGGTGCTGAATACAAAAGGTAATTTCCTTTGCAACTACGAAAATCATTTCCCAATGGCATTTTGCAAGCATTCACCTAACTGGAATGCTCTTTATCTTTCTTCCTTTTAAAATGTCAAGCAGATAAAAGTCTTCTAAATAGCATTCTTTCCTATTTTGATTAATTTTGCATAGTGTTTTCCCAGAAGCATTGATACTTACATAAACCTGAGTTCTGATTCTCTTCTGACTAAGACTTCCCGAAGTCTCTGGATCTTTGCCATTTCAAGCTCAATTTCCTCAGGCATCATTGTTGTTTCGGCCATTGAAATGATGTCAAGCTGATCTGTGTGTGAAAGCAGAGAAAATGAATTAAGCTAGTCAAACTGTCTTAATGGGGTGTTTTAGGAATGTAAACTTAATCACAGAGCTATCTGACTACGAGGTAATTAATGCAAGTAGTAAACATTGACTGGTTTCTCTGTTGTTTTGCTTATTACCTTCAATGTAACCATTTTGAAGGGAAAGAATCCCTCAGCCAAAGTGACATTCATTTTGTTAGTCAGAATCTATCATACCTCTAAGGAATCCCAAACCAGTACATAACTATAGCTACTGTTCCTTAATTGATATCACTACAAACTTTGAAAGAACAGCCATAGACTGCTACAAAACTCATTCAAGGCAATTGCAACTCTGAAGAGTCCTATATTGGTGCAAGTGCAGGCAATGTAAACTGATGAAGGTTTCCCATCTTTAATTCTTGTAACTCGTCATGCCATTCCACCATCTCACCTTGACTAACAGCTAAAGCCCTGACCCACTAGAGAGGAGCCAAGGATATGATTAGAAATGCTGTAGGGCCTAATCCTTAGAGGGGCTGACTGTTTCTCAGCAGGGCGTTGAAGTCAGTTGAGGAGACAAACAGCACTTTGTAGTAATTACTTGGCAACTGGTAAGGCCAGGGTCCTTCCATGATTATTTCTTTATAATTGATGTATTACTCTTCTAATCTAGAGAGAAACAGGGCTATGAACTGTGTTCACTGAAGGTAGAAGGAACCAATTTATAGAAGGTGGATTTGGCAAGGAGCAACTTGGCCTCTGGAAAACCTTATTCCAAGAGTTCACCATACTTGGCCTTCATTTTGAACAAGAATTTAGAGACTCAAAAATAGTGTCTGCAGCTTTTGGTATCCAAATGGAGACATATTCCTGAAAGGAGGCCTGTTTCAGCTGTATGGCTTTAAAAAAGGAAAATGGAGAGGTCAAAATATACTCAGCATGATTATGCAGAAAACGGGAGACAAAAAGCATCAGAAAAGAAACTGTTCAATTAATTAAGAGGAGACAAATTCCAAAGTCCCTTATGACAGACTAAGCACAAACAGCTGAGAAGAATTTCTGACAGAAACTTGGAGTACGAATGAAACTACAAAATCTCAACACACACAAGACCCTGCATGAGCTTAGTTCACAAAGACCTGTTCTCCCAAAATGGAAGCAAAGTAAAGAAATTCTATAGGATATAAAGAAAATATGTTTTCTTTTTATATAAAAATATGTAAAATATGTATTTTTTTAAGTTACCCTGCTAATATTGTGTGCAGGTTTTGGCTTCACTTCATAATGAAGAAAATGGGCAAATAAATATTAAAAATCACTTTTTTTTTTTCAAGATAACAGAATCTTGAGGAAAAAAAGTGACACATTTTGGAATGTCTCTCATGAGAGAACAACCACTTCTCAGTAGTTATTTTAAAAACTCAAATTGCAAAACTGGTTGGTAAAGTAAGGCTATCTTGTGTGTCTGAACACACAACTGCTGCCTGTAGAAGACAGATTTTCCTATTAGAAACCATTGTGTTTGTTGGGTTATATTTAGTTGAGATATAGCCTGGATGTCCTAAGAAGTGTTGTTCCAGCTCTGTCATCAATGACTAGCTTCACAGTGTAAAGCACATGAGTCTTTTGAAATCCCAGCCACTAACTTAGATTTTGAAATAGAACCTAAAAACCTTGAAAATTTTAGATCTGTTTGAGGAAGGTTGAACACTACTGAAAATGCCTTAGGGACTGTATCCAGCCCCACCCTTTCCCTCCCCTCACACCCTTATCTGGGTGTGTGGGAATGAGGAACCATAGCAAAGTCTTGAACTAATAGCAGAGTATGTAACATGCTGTGCTACTACTAACAGATGGGCAGAATTATAATTCAATATTCACTACATGTATATCAGACATCAGTCAAAAGAAACTAGAACAAAGATTCTGTAACTATAGTTTTGCCTCTTGTTCTAACTATAGTTTTGCCTCTTGTTGCTTTTTGGGGTTGTAGAGTTATTTTAACTGCTTGCAGCATAATTGGCTTTGGTGCAAATTTATTTTCCAAAAATTTTAAGCAGGAGATAGGAAGTTATTCTGATGCTACCATGAATTAAAGCCAATAATACTGGTAATTAGAAAGATAAGCCACAAATGTGTTACACATACATATTTTAAAATTAGTTCTCAAGAGCTCAGAAAATAGAAGAAAAAAAAAGTAACTATCTTATTTCCACTCTGCAACTCTAGCTGTAAGTGCCCCAGTGTTACCCCCTTGGATCTGATCTGCTATCATACAGTGATTTCAATAATTCAGGAGGGGAATCATGAGCAAGCCTTATGCCCTGAGTATGTGCTTAAAGCCAACACAAGAATTAGTGTGGTAAGCAGTAGTCTGGTCTGATCTCTTGCAGAAAAGTCACATATTCTCCCTCACGCCCCATTCAATGTGTGCTTGAATCAGAGAAAATATTTTTGAAAGCTACCTAAAATTATGCAATGTTTTCAAAAGAATAAAAAATGTAAGCAAGGCACCGCAAGTTTGAAACTGGAGGGAAATAAATATAGAAACTGTAAGATATTAGTTTGCAACTTGTCTGCAAACTTAGAGATGTAGCTAGAATAAATCAGAGCTAGAAGGAGTGGTTTAGTTTATCTTCATAGCAGTACATGTTCTGTGAACATACTATAAGGTGATTAATTCTCGTGATCTCAAACTGGAAGGATGATCGGCAAGAACTGAATTAAGTGAACTTTGAGACGAAAAACCAGACTGGGCAGTTGAAATGGGAAGAAATTCAAAGGTGAGGATACAGACAACTGAGTATGGAGACACTGTGGTGGTGGAAGAGATGAAGAGCCAATTCTAGAGGGGTAGGCATGGTCCTCCATGAGAAGGAACTGAAGTCAATCCATACTTAATGCATGTTCACCTGTGCACTATTAAGGAACGACACTATTTTTGCATTGAATCTCCAGCTTTTCGAGACCTTCCTTCCTAACAGGTAAAGACTAAGTGAGCTCATTTGACAGCCACCAATTCCCTTTATATAGGTGAGGCCATAGGTCTCATAAACCCAACACAGCTGCAATATACCACCCACTTTGGCCCCCTCTGAAAAGTATGCATTTTTAGGGCAGCCTTTGAGGGAAAAGGCCCAATTAGAACATTGTATTTCCCAGAAATTCTGAAATAGTAGAGAACAGGTGTGAGGACACCTATGGAAATACAAGCCTCTGAGGAGGCCACAGGTCCGGATTCCCACCTCACATCTTCACCACTGTGATCCTCACAAATCAGCAACCTGTTTGTGTCTGAATTTCTCTTCTAATATTGTGGATAACTTTTTGGCCTACCTGGCAGCAGCTACGCTGAAGGATAATTAATTATTTTTCATAAAATGGTTTGAGCTCCTGGGATGTAAACCACTTGGGAAAGAATATGTTAACATTATTAAGCCTTTGAGTAAAGCTCTAGCTCTGTCCCAGTGATGAATGACACCTTTAGTGCTTTGAGACATGATTCTAAACAGCTTCCCACAGAAGTCTCTTACCTTTTCGTAAAAGAAAGAAGCTTCATTTTATTTAAAGCAGGCATGCATTAGTCAACTATTTTTCAGCATATATTGTTATTAAGCTCTGTTTCTGGTAATGAGCCAAAATTCGTAAAGCAAAAGTGGAGACAACACTGAGATTAGTCAGAGCCAGTGACAGGATGAAACTATTTTGTCTGTTCTGCAATCTCCAGGATAATTTTCAATGACAAAGAAACAAGTAAAATATTATTACTGTATGCACAAAAAGATGTTAGCATGAAAATAATTATTATATAGAAACAAAATTATCAAGCTATTACATATAATGAGAGGGACCGAAGAGGTCAAGCTGAAACTATTTATGCATATTTTTGCTTCAATTTAAATGCAGACTGGTATAGTTAAACAGGGTATTAACTTAATGATCACATTTCATCCTCAGTGTGCCAGCCAGAAATGGAATATTAGCCACCTGTGATGAAAAGCAACTAAAAAATAAAATGCCTATTAAGTCAATAAGTACAAAGAAAACTTTAAAAGAAGCCTGAAGTGATACAATGAGAAATAGGAGAATACATTACACCTGCTGTCAGTAGTTTCAGACAAATTGGTAAGGAATGCTGTAAGTAAAAAGTAATTATCAGCAAAACTCCTGCTGTCACTTGATGCAAGCACATTGTTCACTGAGAAGCTTATTGTGCTCTACAGCCATTAGCTGGTTAATTCTAATTTGGGGGTTTTGTTACCATTATCTTTGTAAAACACAGAGGCATGGAGAGGGCGAGGTGTACCAGTAACACAAAGGGTCCCAAACGTATGCTGTAGGAACCCAAAACTATGTCATTATTATTCTCTTATGGTATCCACATACTGAACAGCAATCAGATCTCTGCTCCATGAACACCTAAAGTAGTACGCAGGCAATTTGCAGTCTAGAGGCAGTAAAAGCTGAGTGGTGAGTTGGTTATGGATACATAGCAAGTCTATGGTAGAGCCAGTACAAGGTCTGCTGGTTCATGGTGTTTCCTCAGGACATGGTTTATCCTTTTTTCTTGCTTGTGAATCTGTTGCTGTTGGAAACTATCAGTCACTCAGCCCTGAAAAGCCATCTCAGTCATTTAGCAACAGAAGAGCCCCAGCACAGGTAAAAGTAATGGCCCAGCTACTCTACCACTTTTTCTTCATCCTTAACATAGATGACCTATCTCAAATGAGACTCTATGTTTGTTCAATCCATGACTGCTGAGAGCTCTTTAAAGGACTGCAGTACCAATCACCTGCATGGCTTCTCTAATGTGGAGACCTCTCAGCAACAAACCTGGCTGTTCAGCCCTCTCAATTACAGTGCTTCAGTTGAAAATTGTTTTAAGTCATAGTTGTCCTGGATTGGATTTAAACTGAACAATTTGAGGCCTATTTCCACTATTGTCCAATAATAAGATAATCCTTGTTAAAATACTGTTAATGACTAAGTTTTGTTCCAAATCTGCGTCAGCACTTTTGGGGCTTTCTCAAGAATTCAGTGAAAATCTCAAATTAATCCTTTTTCACTGAAGTGTATTAAAGGCTAATAGAGCACTGTGCAGCAAGTGCAGTCTTAATGCTGTTTTAGGTATCAAAATCAAGACTTTCAAGACCACTATTAGTTGATGAGCAAAAGCAGAAGTAAGCAGGAGGCACAGGTTAGAGACCGATGAAGAGAGAACCAGATGGTGAAACTTACAAAAAGCACACTTGGTGGAAATTTAAATAGATGCATAATGCAGAAAAATAAGTTGTTATAGTACAAAATATTCCAGATAAAAAATGTTCATGTGAAAAGAATCAGATGATTCCTGTAGTTTGTCACTAGCTTGTCACCTGGCGGCACAAATGACTAGTCTTGTAGCCAGGCCTTTTACTATACCTTTTACTGTTGCCTCAAATGTATTCAGAGGCCCAGAGTTTGGTATTTTTTTCTCTTCGATTTAACCCACCTGGAGCAGGATGCAGTGGTCAATAACTAACCTGTGCAGAAAACACTACATCTAATCTAGCCTGCTGCAGCATTCTATTACTGTGAATCCTAACAACAATTAAATTTGGCATGTGTGTGGAATGGTATTTATTCAATATTTTATGCTGGAATTACCATATAAATATAGTTAATAGCTAAACACAATACAAATAGCTGCAATATATTTTGTTCCTGTGTTCCCTAACAGGCAGGCAACATTGCCCAATTTAAAATGGGTAAACTGGGGGAAAGGGAGAAGGTGGCATGGGATAGTACCAGTGTGAAAGTGACCTGACTGTCACAGTGCTGAGCACATCCCATCACTCCTAACGGTTTGACTGCTGGGGCTCAGGGTTGATTTGGACATGGTGCAGGTGTCTGGCTTTGAGAAGCCTCAGCAGAGGTTCCAGCTCCTTTCCCCCTCCTTTTGCTCAGAAGCAGATTTCAAGCTCAGACTCGGGCCCTTGGCCCTTCCTCTCCCCACGGGGACCTGGACTTCACTTCCCACTTGACCTTGCATCTGCCTTGTATGAGGCATCTGCCTGGAGATCGGGACTGTGGCTGACTCTGGTTGTTGTCACCAGACCTGCTTTGCTTTCTTGTTCAGGTACCATTGGGCTGCGCCCTTGCCAGCGAGACACTGTCTCTGCCCCTTCCTGCCTTGTTCTGACTCTCAGCACATGGCTTGCCTACCATTTCAGAGCTGCCAGCCCTTCTTCTACCCAACACTGATCCTCCACCTGCATTTATTAATGGAAATACTCCTCATGACTGCAGTGAACCTTGGACAAAGGCTCACTTCACCAGGGTTTCCCTTTCTTACTTTTGACGATTTCTGGAGAAATTCCAGAGGAATTTGCATGTATAGACTGTGGGAACCAGTACAGATCACTGCACATCTGTTTCAAACAGCAGTGCACAGGCGTATTAGCTGCTTCTAAGTGCACTACATAAACTCAGTGCTTCACATTCTCTCTTTCCATGAACAATGTTATGAATGTTTTTGTACTGCCTATGAGTCTCAATGACTCTGAGATAGAGGCCACTGTACATACATGCATCCCAGGAATCAGTCCTCATCCTGCTGCAGAGTACAGTCCACAGTCTATTTCAGTGGGTTATTTTAGAAAATGCTGTATCCTCCTCTTCTCCCTCAAGGCAATCTCTTCCCTGTGCTTGTCAATTGGCCCTCCTGGTTCATCTCTCGCACTGAGAACAGACTGGTGACAACAGCCAGTTTAGTAAAAGTTGGAATCATGCTGCTGGTTGTATCAGGCCTCAGTAACTAGCTAATATGCTACACTGAGGCAACAGGAGCGCACATACCTGATGAGTTTTAACACTGGGGAAAAAGTCATTTCTAAAGACAACAGTAGTTTGCAGAGAGTATTACTGGAAGACAAAAAAAATAGTGTTCTACTCCCCTTAGAAGTGCTAAAGTTCTCAGAATTACTTTGCTTCCACTGCCATCAATAGCACTGAATACTGGAGATGACACAGCTGAATTTTGCTTCTAGCAGGAAGATGAATTTTTTTTCTTCTCTTACTGTGCCTGTTACAGCTTTTGAATCCCTATTAATACTTCTCCATGGGATGAGCAACATATTTATTTTGGAATCACTGGCATGCAAAGCCATGAAATGCACTTTGAGCTGACACAAACTGAGCACATATCCTTCACAAGTGTCTAGATGTGCTTTGTCCAGAGAGCTGGCGTTCAGAGTATTTGGGGGATAACATCTTGGATTCAGTATGTTTACTGTGAAGTCAAAAGGAATGCCTCTGTGCAAAGAGTTTCCTATCAGTGCATGAGGATCCAGCGCAGCCTTGCAGTTCTGGAGATGTTAAATTCTCCATAAAACCTTGGAAGCAGAAGTTTCAACTGCAGTGCAGCTCCCAGGTGCACAGGAGGTAATCTTGGATCCCTGAAACACTAGTTTAAACTAGACATCAAAGTTTCCACTATTTTTGCCAGACAGCAGGGCACCTAGAAATCCCAAAGCTGGTGCTTCATGTGCTCCATGTCTCAGGGTAAACCTCTGGGCTGGTTGATTCCCCTTACAGCTTGGCTTTGCAACAGGCAGCTGTGAAATCTGGCAGTTCTAGGGAACCCCTTTGGCAGGAAGGAACCACAGATGCATACCGAAAGCTGATTAAATGCCAGGATCTCGGGGAATGTCACAGTCACCAAATATCCCTGCTTCTGAACCGTCATTTGCGGAAGGAGAAAAAGAAAATGGGGGATTTTTTTCTAATTCACTGGGAATTGTGGTGCACCTATGCTTCCAGTAAACCTGAAATACAAAGTACTGGCCACCTCAGCTCTGTACGGTGCTGCATAAAGATTCCTTGTGTTCTGAGATAAACTGCTAGACTAGAGCAATCTCTTCACATCTGCAGTCCATTCAGCAGCTCCTTAGTCAAGAGATCAGACGTTCCTGTCTGTGACACTCTGGTACAACCTGCAGAGAAGCATGACATCTCTCTGAGATGATCAAAATGAATAATAACACATTTAAACTTGCCATTTGTGGGAGGAGAGGAAATCTTGCTTTCATTGTAATGGTTAGAATCACTGGGAAAAGCACTGTTGCAGCATCAGCTGCAGTGAAAATATTTTTATTTTGCAACTGGAGAGAATAAAAAATACTTTCTACCATCCCTTAGGATGATAGCTGCTTTTGCACAGATTGCTTATGGAAATAGATTAAATTTTTTTGTAATCAAAATGAAAATCTTCTGATTTTAGGACATATTAACAGCCTTTGAAGGAGAAGAATAAGTTTGAAGAAGTCTTGGAAGTTCAGATTTGGCTTTTCAGAAGTCTGTAGAAATCTGTTGGTATTCTCTAAAACTAACAGCCTGATGAATTTTGTGGAGCTGGATTGTGACACGCTAGCCTTTGGGAAGCTGAGGGAAAAAAGAATGCCAGAAAAAAAGCAAAATAATAAGACAGAACTGACATTCATAATTTTGTTGAATTCAACAGAATTTGAATGAGTCTTTGAACCACCACATGGTAACAAAACCCCCCTATTGCTAAAAACCACCAGAGATCATTCTGTTTTCCGTATCATTTCCTTCCAAAGTATACTAAAACATCTGATGGGACTGGCGATGGCTCTGTTCAGTCACTCAACTGTGGTCTGAGTGCAATAGCACAATTATAATATTGGGATTTATTCTGTCCAGGTCATGAATACTTTTTTTTTTTTAATTTATCACAGTTAGATTTACAATCTAGACATATTACAACCTGAGTTTCCACTTCAAAAGTGTCTCTCACACTCTACCATATGACCTCATTTTAAAATTAGGTAAGCAGAGAACATAAAAAGCACTGTGTGCAATTGCCCACGGCACTTCCAGGATCACTGCCCTGTCTGTTCCATATCTAAGAGCCTCTTGTTATAAAAAGATTCTTTTAGTTGCCTATCCTGTATGTTCTTGTTCTTACCTTCAAGCTTTGACCTTTTATTTTTTGTTATTTACCTTTGTAAAAAGCCTGTTGGCAGCAGTCTATTCTTTTCCATTTCAGGCTTTTGTACTCTGTAGTCTCACTGAGATTTCTCTTGAAACACAAACGCCAGATTCAGTGTTGAATATTAACTCCTTCTTCTAACTCTGAAAGTCCTTTTGGTTTCTATGGTATCATACTCAAAGTATTGCACACAATGACTCCTTTCACATCTATGTAAGAAAGTGCCTGTACCTGCCCAGTGCCCAAATGAGATTCTTAGTTGCTTTGCGTCTTTCATGCCATACTTCTGTAGATCAAGTAGTACTGCACTGAGGAAAAGCTGGTTTAAAAACTGAACCTGAAAGAGATCCTGCTTTGAGTTTTCTAATTCAACTACATATTCCCAAACAGAAACAGACATTCAGGTAGTAAAAGTGATTGCTAATTAAGGATGGTCTTAAGTACTTTGCTAACTAAAAGTTTCACGGTTAAATGATGGTTCCAACTTTCTAATTTAGGGACCATTTTCTGCACTTGTTCCCTATTTAAAGGTATATATCCGCACAAGTCCATAATGATAAGATCTATAAAGATCTTGCCTCTCAAAAAAAAGCATCAATTAAATTGTCTTGTTTGTTATTCTAAGAAATTTATAAGCAGTAATTATTCTTGGCTTTGTCTTTTGTCAATTTATGATAGTTCCAACTTCCTATGTGAGTAATTATGCAACCTTTTAATCTTACACTTCCCCTGGGAAAAAGATCTCTCCAGTCTTAAGAAACTGTTCTGTGCCTAGAAGATTTCATTTTGGTTGTAATGCTATCCTGAAAAAACAGCTCATCTCTCAATAGTTGTTCATCCTTCTCTAACAATAAAGACCCTATGAATCTGCACTAGTCTGGAATTCTTGTAGAAATCTAATGTGATGCACAGGACTTAATGTGTCTTAAAATCTATACTGCCATCCTGTATTTGGATGATAAATTCCATTTGTTCTATCTTGCACTTAAGCTTTCAGATTTTAGCTTTCAACATTCTCCTGACTTTTGATGCTGTCAAAATTGTGATACTCATCTACTTGTGAAGATGGAGATTTTGATTAGCTAAGAGGAAAGGATCAAGGACAGGGGAAAGGACTGTTTATGTCAAATGATAATGGCTGCTGTAAAATTAAGTAGAGGTAAAGAATAAGCTTAGACTAGAAACTAGTAACTATCCAAAGCAATGACATTCTGAAGCAGTCTTTCAAGCAGGATACTGGAGGAAAGGAACCAAAGTTGTTTTACAGTAAGATTAGAACATATGGAGCTTTAAAGGGTCTGGCCTCACTTTGTGGGGAAAAAAACCAGACAGGTCCTGTGAATAAGCTCAGGTATTGTATGATTGTCTGCAGTTGTAGGAGGGTGGACTCAGGAAGTAGAAAAGATAAATTTGACCATTATCTGGGGCTTTACTCTTTAACGTAGGATTTAGCTTTTTGAGGTCCAGTGTCCTCTGCAGTCAGACACTGCCCACACAAAGATTCAGAGTCTTTCTCCACGTATGAAGTCATAAGGAACCATCCCGTCAAATTAAACTATCACTTCAAGATAGTGCACCATCTCTGCTTTCATATTCTTCCATCTGGATCTAAGGGTGTTTGCTTATGCAAGGAACTGACTCAGTGCAATAGGACAATTTGCTACCTAATTATCTGTAACTAGAATAATTTATTTTCTAGTTGTAAATCTCTGTATGATTTGGTGCTGTTTTATAGCACTATCATTATGATTTACATGTAGTTTTTTTCTACTACTGAGAGTTCCACTAGCTTTCTCTATTTTTATATCATGTCTTTCATCTGTGACTCACAATACCCTGGATAGTCCCCTAAACAGTAAATTTTATGGGGAGGACTTTTCCTCAGTAGTACCCCTTCTGGCAGCAGTGTAAAAGCTAATACAAACCATATTTACAGATAAGGAAACAGAATTTCAGCACTTACAGCAATAAATGCCTAAGGAGTCAGAACTTAATATTGAACTAAACGATTCTTTGAAAATATAAGATAAATATAACTTCCTATGAAAGTCTTCCTGTAAACAATGAAATAAAAGCCCCAGGCCTGATTTGATTGTGCCATAATATTAAGTAAAAAATACAGATTTTTTTTTTTTTATGTGATTGAAATTTGCAGGAAGTGCTTCTGATGTAAATAAACTCGGGGTATGCAGAAGTATGTCCACTAACATAAATTACCCTAGCGACACTCACAGATTGGGTCTTGAAAACCTTTAGGGGCTTTGACACTCCAATTACAGGGCTCAACCTTGCTACTTTGAAGTTGATTCCAAGACTCTGCCTAGGCAATTTGCACACCCCAGCCAATTTCCATTACAGTCAATGATAACAAGGTTGCACACATCTCTTCAGCCTGTTAGAGGGCAAATGCATAAAAATGAGGAAAACAGAATCATGAAAACAGCAAAGAGAGTTTGGAATTAATGTCTTTTTATAAAATCCTTTTTTAAACTCAAATCCCATTGAGTTAAGAAAGCCCAGAGACTTTATTCATGGATTCACATGAGATTTTCCACTCAGCTGAAACTGAATCCTCTGTTTTAATATAAATTGCATTTCTGAGTTGAGATAGTTCTCAGATATCTGAATTCTAAGTCTGGCAAGTTTAACTTTTTTTTTTTTCTTATGATGGCTGTGATAAGGTCACTACAGCTCACGCCTTCAGATGCAAGCTGGTCTGCAAGTGACTGCCCAGTAGCCAGCTTAGTGTCATGTCAGTATAGTTCCTATCACACATAAAAATCTAGCAACGCAGAGCATCTTTACTGGTGTCTCAGATATACTGATAGAGTAGAAAAAGCACTTGCTCACCTACAGAAATGTTTCAGAGCAATTATAGCACACTGGAAGGGCATCATCATGATTAATGTGACCATTTCAGACTTCAGTTTCCAGCATTCTCAGTGCCTGAACTGAGCCATGAACTCTCTTCAAACCTAACACAGTCTATTTGGAAAATAGCCCATGGTATCTCATCCAGCCATTTCTGTTGTGTATAAAGAAGGATTAAGTGGGTTTGAGTGGGATTTAAAGAAGAGCTGTCCATATAATTAGGTCTGCAGAGAATTATGACAGACTTAAAGTACTCGAATTATGCAAGAACGTTTCCCAGACTTCCTACTGTTATTTCCAATTTTAAATAATCTCTAGTTTGGGTATCAGTACCACATTCCTTGTTGCCAAATGCTCTGACAACAGGATTTTTCACACATTTGGCTGGTGGCTTTAGGTGAGGTGTGAAAGCGACTTCCCCCAGACCACATTGCATGTCAGTCTGAAACTAAGCAACCTAACTTGTCTTGCTGTAACTGAAATAATAGAGTGGCATTTTTCCACCTCCTTCTAGGAGATGTACCACTGTGTATTTCATATCAGTGATTCTTCTATTGACCTAACCTGATGGAACGGTGCCCTCAATATCCCAGTAGGTCTAAAATGAGAAGTTTCTCCTAATACTCTGTTCTTCTGGTTTCTCTCTCTTCTCTCTCCCCCTACACACAGGTAAATAAATAAATCTCTGCAGATCAGACAAATTACCTGATCTTGCATGATATTGTTTCAGCGCTCAAGTAAGTGCCACTTGCAGAAAACCCAGCAATTTAGCTCATTTGTTTGTGAATTACAAGTCATTACCACTGTCCAGTCTGCCTCAGCCTGACCTGGATTTTGTGAGGAGCGGCAGGCAGCTTTGGTGCAGAGGTTGGTTTTCTCTGAGCTTGAGAACAGGGGCACCAGCCAAGGAGCTCTGCACCCAGCTGTGCTCTCTGCTTCCTCCTGGCTCAGGAAAAGGTGTGTAGTAAATTGCTGTACACCTTTCCATTTCAACTTGCACCTGCCAAATCTTTCCAGCAGCCAAGAAGAGGGACAGACTAATGGCCGTGTCGGTTCCTTACCCCTCCCCACCTGCCTATTTTAGGGAAGATACAGGCCCCTAATTTGCTGTGCTTTATTCATAAGCAGCTTACACCCAAGATTTGAGCAGCTTTGGGATGGAAAGCGAGCTGCTTACTTTCTTGAACAAACAGCTGTTTCATATCACAGTCACAACTGTATCACATATCACAGCCTTTGAGAAGATTTTCTTTATTATATACCCAGGCTAGGAATGTGTCCCATTTAAAATGCTGCCCAGAGAAATTCTCAGTACCAAGGTAATATGTGACCTCATCCCCTCATACCGAGAAATGAAAAAGAATTCTCCCCGCTTTGCAAAAATCGGTGTGTGTGATAAAAATACTTGGTGCAGAGCTGGAGGTCTCTTATAAGGGAGGTCTTAGAAAAACTAACATTTTTTCATCTAAGCCCAGAATCTGATCTCAGTACATCTCCACATTACAAAGCTTGAAGTCTAGATTTTTGACATATGCTGAAAAAACACATTTCTGGGAATCAGCCACTACAAAACCAACAGACCAGCCTCCTGTGTTTCTTAAGTGGAAACTCCCGATATGAATTAACCATAAGCTCAAAAAGAGTTAGAAACAGATTTGCCATTCAGTAAAATATTGGGATGCCACCAGCATGAAATCTGTTGTTTTAAAAAATGAATTAAGCTAAATTGCTTCCTTTTTTCTTCCTCCTTCCCCCTCAGGTAATCTTTCCTATTAATTTCTTTGGCTTTACAAGGAGATTTTTCCTATTTCATGAGGTGCTTATGTCTCCCCTGTTGCTATATGAAAACTTCTTGCAACCAGCAAAGAAAATCATATTGACTCTATTCAGGCAGTGTTATCAGATGGACTGAATAGACAAAACACACTCACTATAACCTGTCTCAGACCACTGTTCATATATGTTGCTATTAGCAGACTAATAATAGCTCTTACAGAAGTGTGATTTAATTAACACCCATCTTATCCCAGCCAACATCGGATAATGCCCTGGTTTTGCCCACAGAAATGTCATTGCTATCCAGTCTTCTTGAATAGCATACAGAAAACTCTCCCTGCTGTTTGTAGAAGAGCACTTTCCATAATACCTAGCAACTGATGAGAATTCTGTTCATCTGTTCTAGTAGATATGAAATGGCTTCTAGCTGGGATACTTTGCCTTTCTACCACTCCAGAATAAGGAAGCCTGGGGAAATTATTAAAAGGATATTCTATGAGAAGGGGTTCTGTTTCCTACTCCTTGTATATTTTACTCCTGTGAAGGACAGTGGATGGCATTCTTATAAACATGCAAATCATTTGACTTCTAAGAAATGTCTTTTCTCCCTTGTGCAGAGTGAATGAAACATAGCTATGTATGTGGAGGAATCACAGGAGGAGACAGTTTTTTCTTGCTTGCAACACAGTAGCATAACATCTTCCCAACATAAAATAGTTACATTAGATTTACTCCGTTGTGACCAGCCTCGTAATTTAAAAACAATGAAATTAAGTGCTATGATTTTCTTCACTGTAAGAAATTATTACCAAGGTATTTTATATCCAGACTATTCTACATAAAAGGTAAACACAGTGAAATTTCTTAACAATTACTAAGGAAAAAAACTCACATCAGCAATTACAAAATCACTGCAAAAAAATAAAACTAGGAAGATGCTTGAAGAAATGCTTTGCCTGGCTAAGATTCCTGTTGGAAGAGCTCTTGTTCATGTTCTTTATTTTTGATAGGGAATTAGCTGAAGTTTCAGCACCCTTGCATCATACCTCTGCTGAACAGACAGAACTTGGACTACACAAGCTCAGGGTGCTTTATATGCTTTAGGTGCAGTCTGTCCAGGCCTTGAATCACTGCAGTTTTGTGTATACAAACCCCAGAGTAGGAGTGCTGTGGTTTGAGTCATAGTTGTTGGGGTTTTTTTATTCTTTGAATGAACATACTTAGGAGATGATGCAGCAAGAGCTCCAGTAAAGAGAGGAAGAATCAAGGAGAGCAGATTAATTAGGCTCATTCATTCATTCTAGCACACCATGTCTGTGTATCAAAGACAAGAATTGAATGTAGTGGAAAATGTTGCTGGAGCCAGTACAAGAGCTCTGGCAGCCATCTTGATCAGAACCCCATGGTAGTATATGGAAATAATTTCATAAAATGTAGCCAACCCTTGAAATAGGCCTTAATATTCCCCTCCTCCCCCAGTTATCATCCTAGTACCTCTGTTATGACTACATTGAATTCTTTGTTCACTTTATAACTACAGAAATAAAAAGGACCATGCTGGTCACTGACTGCCTCCGGATACCTCAGTGCTTCTCACACCAGAAGCATCAGTCCCTTTGTCCTCTCTCTAGTGACCTTCAGTGCCTCAGAGACATAGGAAAAAAATTCCCAGAAATAAAACTGCATTAGTTACCTATTTCTAGAGAACTGATTTGTGAGAACAGGGTCTATCTTTTGTACTATCTTTCTGACTACCTTAAAGCTAGTTCAAAAGAGTCAGGAGTTGCTAGTACCTAAAGTACTTAGCTCATGGTATCTGTTCTTTAATGCCTTCACAGCAGGGGTGCAGGACAGAGGGACAGGGGAATGGACTGACTGCTTAAAATAAGATTTTATTTTTCAAAATAAATGTGTGTGAGATGAAAACTTGATTTAAATTCAAATAAATCATGATTCTGACAATGTAATTACCATTGTTTTTTTGCATATTCACCTTTTCCCATCATCTTATGAATTGAAAATACAACCTTGTGCACTTCAAACAGCAGTTTGCCCTTCAGAGAACGGAGAGAATATGCAGCTATACGCAGCCTGGTGGGAAAGTTTGCACAGTGTATATGATCTGACAGCTGTTCCTATGAGAAAATGGATCCAAAATGAGACACAAAAAAATGAGGGAAAATTGCCTTTGAAGGTTTGACCCAAACACCCTCATTGTCAGTTTTATTCAGTGGCACTGGGTTAGACCTTTATCTGCAAGAAGCTATTTTAGTCTGGCTGAGGAAGACTGCCAGCAGTCAGGAAGACTCAGGAAGGGGGTTTCATGCCCAACCTTGCCACAGCCCTGCATGAGTTCAGCGCTATCAGAAGGCTGTAAATAGAAACTGGTACGGTTAGTTACTGTGGTAGGTACCTTCCTTAGTGTGGAGCTCCCACTGAAATCAATGCACATTCCCATCTGGAGCAAGACAGGATTTAAGCCACACTCCAAGGAAAGCAATTCATGCTTCATCAATTCATCTTACATGATGGAGAATTAAAAAGCAATATTAAGAAACACACATTAATTGTTCATTTACTTCTGTCGTTTTGCTCAGTGGTCAAAGGAAACAGCCCGTGGCTTTCCATTTTATTCCCCACTAGAGTCGTATTCTGATCCTACAATACTAACACAAAGCTTCAGCATTTAAGTTTCAAATCCTGTAACAGTGCCAGCTACAGCTAATATTCAGGTTTTTAAAGCTTATTTAGTTTGGTATTTTTAAAAGACTTTTTCTATCTTTATTAATTTTTTTGTTTCATTAAAAAAGGCAACAAAATGTTCAGTCTCAAAAAGTCTTGCAAAACTTCTTTAGGAATATATGGTTTTATAGTTTCTCCTATGAGCATCAACTGATAAAGAACAGCATATGTTGCGAGTGAAATAATAGTAGAATAGCCACTGACATTTCTAAATGTTACATCTTTACAGTATTCTCCTTTGAAATCAACTGATTGCATACCAGAAAGCTTGTTTCTCTCTCTCTCTCCCTCACCCTCTGTGATGCGATTCTCTAATAACACAGTTTTCTAACAGTGTTCTAAACATCCTCCCAACAGATGGTAGACAACTCTAGGCAACTGTAAAACCACTGGATAAATATGACAGACATATGAGTCCAATCCAGTAAAGGCCAAAGTGATACTGGTACGGAGAATTGCTTCAGACAGTAAAGAAATTGGTTCACATAAGATTCCCACTCCAGCAAGTAATTAAATATTGAGAAGATGCCCCTCAGAAGCCAAGAAGAAAAGGTGTTTCACATTTCATAGGAGAAAAGACTAGTAATTTCCCAGGGGGGTGAATGTTGCTTTTCCTAGGGCCATGGGCATACAATGTATACAGTCTGATGGCAAAGTGAAAGGCCAGGCCACCGAGAACCATACTGGGATCTTGTTCTCCAATATATGACGCACACAGTGCTTTCAGGGAGCGACAGGCAAAAGCTGTGCCCTTCTTTAAAGATCACAGAATCCCAGACTGGTCAGGGTTGGAAGAGACCTCTGGAGCTCATCCAGTCCAATCCCCCTGCCAAAGCAGGGTCACCTACAGCAAGTTGCACAGGAACACGTGCAGGCAGGTTTTGAATATCTCCAGAGAAGGAGACTCCACAGCCTCTCTGGGCAGCCTGTTCCAGTGCTCTGCCACCCTCAAAGTACAGAAGTTCTTCCTCAGATGAAATGGCCAGAGCCAGCGGAGCCAAAACCAAGTGGTTCTTTCTCAGTGTACGCTTGGGTGAAACAGCACAGAGCTCCATCTCTTCAACTCACACAAAATAATGCTGACAGTTTGCAAACAAATCTGTTTTGCGCTTGCCTTTCATCTGTGGATGCGGAGTCATTTTCTAGCAACCTCTGTTTTCACAGAGTTAATTGCTTTTGCATACTTAATTTTGATTCAGTTTTCTTTAAATATGCTAATATATTCTTCCTCACAACTGGCATTGGGCTGATAGGAGGCTGAGCTGAATGCCTCCCTGGAGGTCTCAGAGGTGAGGAAACAAAGGCAGTTTGGCAGAGTCTTAATCTATATCACTGAGACAAACGGATAGCTGGCTGTCACCTTCTCTTTGTATGACAGAAAGAAAGAAATTGTAATCACAGGATGTTTCACACCTTACCAAGGCAGAGACAAATGGAGCTTGATTTTACTCGCTTTCAAAACTCCATAGCTGTGCCCTTCACTATCACATCCCACATACTCTGTCTGTGCTACAGACAAGTATCAGCTTTAAGGAAAATGTCTCTGTCTTAGTCTGCCAAACTGCAGTAACTTCAGTCCCCTCCCAGGCACAGTGCCCAGAGGCAGTTGCATGGGAATCCATGGTAGAAAATGAGAGGAGAGAAACTACAGATTGGATAAGGAGAGCGAGGGCACAAATGCATAATTGAATTTCTGTGACTTCCTCTTCTGTGAAACAGGATAGTTTGAGGAACAGCCACTCCCCATAGGGGCTCCAATGTATTAGCTAATGATTCACTGCTCAGGGACAAGAAGATTGAAATGGTATTACCCCTGGCAGTGCAAACAGTCCTCCAGGGAGCAAATGCTCATCGCTGCTTGCCAACGCTCTGCAGGACATGCCTAGTGAGACGTGAGGGCAGAGGGACCAAACTCACGGGGCAGCCTGACACAGATCCCCAGGGGAATCTTCATGGAACTGACACAGCCCCCAAATTCCCTCACCAGAGCTTTCTAAAGAGAATCAAGGTGAACAGGGCTCCAGGAGATGAAGACACAGAGCCCAGTCCAGTTTTGCTTTTATTGAAATCAGTGAGGAAATTTCCACTGATGTCAATGAAGTCAGGACTATGTTTTCTATTTGTAACTAAGATAGTGTCAGTCAGGCTTCTCTGTCATTTCCCAGGGTGGTCAGGTCACTGTCTTGCTCGTTTGGCTTCACTGCCATTATTCTAAAACTTACTTTGGCCTCATGTACTGAAAGAGCGTTAGTGGTAGAACTGTTGATTCCTTTTCCGGTTTTGGAGTTGCTTTCTCCAAGAGATGACCAAAACCATTAAACCCCTTTATAATCAGTATCTTTTGTTCCAATTTTATCAGTATATAAAAAACCAAATGTGTCTGTACAAAACATCTTAAATCTCTAATTAATAAAGGTTTGGGTGGGGGAAAGGTTAAGAGCAATAAAAAGGTCCTTAAACACTGCTGATACTCTTACAATAACAAATTATCTCTTGCATTTTGCAATTTGCAATTATTAGGCTTTTGCAATGAGCAGCTTGTCTTGCTGAAAATCATTCATCTTCATTTAATGACAAATTATCTTAAAATTATTTTCTCAAATATTTTGGCCATTATGAACTGACAAAATGTTGATAGTTCATGTTTCACTGCTGATCCTGAAGGGCAACTAACATAATTATCCAAGGGTGCTCCTACTGATTCCTCATAGTTTGCCCTCCAAGGATACATTTTTCATCTTTGAATTTTGAATGCATTTAGACTATGCCTTTTATGTAGTTAGACAGCAGAACATGTTTCATGGAAATAAATTAGCATTATTTATTGAGTCTCTGGGACTATTTTACTAAGTAAGACTTCTATGAAAATGGAACATATTCAGCTACAGAGGAAAAGCACTTTGGGATTCAGGATTACAGAGTGCTGAGTTCCAAGCTTTCTTGTGCTCAGTAACTACAAGAAAACTCTATAAAATTCACACATGATACACAGTACTTGTGCATGCCCAATCCTGAATATAAGTTTTTAATCCTTTTTTGTAACACACCCTTGAGACAGACACACACAGAGTCTCACAAGTGGTTACTCTGATGAAAACATGCTATGCAACTAAGGGATCAATTATCAAATACAGTCAAAAAAATTACACACACTGAGTCCATAATCCCACAGGCTACCAGCAGCAGTGACGATGTGTGCAGTTCAGTGTCCTACTTTCCAGGTCTAATGCACTTTTTCTGTAAAATATCTTTAAAGGAAATAGGAAAATTCATGAGCAACAGTCCCAAATATGACACTTTAGCCTTATCTATAACTTTTCCAACAATTACTGGCTGGCACTGGTTTGAATCTAAACATTGCATTACACATTAAGTATTCATTTCCTGCCTGGTACACACAGCTGGGCACAGAGATTTTGGAAGTCATTAACCCTCTGATTTATGAGTATCTCAGCTGAGAGAAATGTCTTTGCTGACATATGTAAGTAGATGTTCAGCAGCAAGATCCTGATCCATAATAACCAACATGGTTTTCGCAAGGTAGCCCCTATCCAGAATTAGCCAGACTCCTGCTACACTCAGCCCCTTTGCCTTTGATTAGATTGGGGTGAGGTTTGGTTGTTGTTTTTCTCATTTGACCGTGTTTTGTAGGACACATTGGACTTTGTAGGATACAAAGTACTGTCAAGACAGAATTATGTTCAGAACCACAGGTCAAGTTAGGGAGTAAATTAGGGGCACTTTTTGTTGAGAAACCTTGGACATACACAGCCCATAGCTAGACAGAAAACTGAAGGAAGGGCAAAACTCATTAAATATGATAGGGAGACTATGGGGGGAAAGGGTAGCCCATTAACTGATTTTATTTCTGTCACCAGATAGGAAAGTATATTTCTATGGGGATCTGTGCTACAGAACTCTGTGGACTTGGGAGACCAACATGAAACAGCACCTGGAAGAAGCTGCTCTAAGGGTCACAGTTCCTCCTGTTGTTGGCCAATATTTTAGCAAGAACGCACTCTGAGGCACTAAAATATTTCCAGTTCTCCCTTTTCCTTCTTCCTCTGTCTCAGCAGCCACCTGGAGCACCCAGCTGTGGGAGGAGGAATTAGAAAAATGAGACATGTAGATAGGATAAACTGGATTAGTCTCACACTGTAAATCATTCTCTTTGCTCTTTGTAATGTAAAACAAAACCCAAGACACACCCTTCCTTTATGAGTTACAGGTGATGCAGGAATGACTTTGTTACCAAAATTGAGAATAAACTTCTTAACACCAATGCAGTATTAAGAAGCAGGCACTCTTATTGCAGCGTTGGATGCACTGGGGATCACTCCACCTAATGTGCATACCCAGCTGTTACCGTGAACAGATTATATAGATACAACTGATTACATATTCATTGTAATTCCTGGAATCAGGATGTATATTCATTACTTTTCCCTGAAATCATTTACATATGGTGTCTTCCCTTCGGGCATGCACAATTAATTACGGGAAGGGTCTTCTGGGGTCTTTTAAGACCCCTGGTGGTCATGCTCTGGTGTCCGCTGGATGACCTCCTTGTCTTGAGTTTGCACAGTTCAGTCTTGTAGGTGTGACAAGGTGGGGTTTGAAGATTTTTGGGTCCAAGTTAATTAACTGAATGACTACTTTGCCAGGTTGTCATATAACTCATCCATACTCAGCAGCTTAACACTACCAGTTCCAGGTGCTCTCATCAATTTCTAGGACTTTACATACTCTTACTCCCTTCACAATTCTCTTATTATCAAAGTCATCTTGACCAAAACTCAAAGCAAGGTATAATCAAAACCTTGTAATTCTTAACTACAATTCCAGTATAATACTACTAGTTTTATTATACAAGTAACTTGTTCTTCTGATGATGAGATTTCTATGGTTACCTATTTTAGACCTAACAATCCTAACTTACACATTATGCTTTACAATTTTCTACTTCTTAATCAAACCTAACTCTTCTATATGATCAAGTCTTGATTATTTTATCAGAGTATTTGCAACAACCTGGTGGAGATTATTAAGTGGTAGGTTCTGTATTTAAGAAATATTTTGCAGAAGAAGGATCGGGACGTAGTACATGTAAAAGTGGATAAGCCATGAAAATGCAAGTAAATTGTATGTGTGTACTGCTAGCCAAAATCACCAGTGACTTGTAGAAACATTGGGAGAATTTTAGAGCCATCTCACTGCCATTGAAGCAGGTGAGTTTTCTATAAAACAGCCTCCATCCTTTCTAGAAATCCTTTCTGATTTTCGGTGTGGGAGTTCTGTCTTGGTTTCACAGATCAGACACAGGCTGCCTTTCCTCTTGAACTACAATATAAATATGTTAACAATAATTATGAACAAGAAAAAAATCTAGAACTGGCATCATCCTTTGAATCAGCTGACAAATATTTTCTAAAAAGGTGTGGGGTTCGCTATTAGTGTTTTATTGTCACACTTTAATTTCTTAGTCACTCCCTTTTCAAAATTTTTACACAGTTTTTTTTTTTTTAATGGAGACATGGAAAGAATATTAATTACATTCTCTATTTGAAGCCTGTCTTCACACCTTCATAGAGCCAGCAGACTTGCTGCTTCTATAAAAAATGTAATTGTGGATATCCTCCAGTTAGCTTCTTTCCCACCTATCCTAATAGACGGTTTGAATAAGCCTAATCTGTTTTGTCTATTTTATTGCCTGTAATAGATGCAGTTAACAATTTAGGGGAATTTACATTAACACAATGGCATCCCTGTGAAAGAACAGCAGTGGTAGTTGGGCTATATAAATTCTGTTTGTGTCTGTGAAACATCTTTGGTTTTTGTCTTTATTTCTTTTTTAAAATCAGAGTGGAGACATGATGAGACTGGGGGACAGTATCACGAGAGCATGATAGGCAGGGTCATACTGCATTCCTGACTTACTGGAGAGGTGTGACAGTGACGAAGAGTTTTTATGCAAAGCACTGAAGTGGGTTTGTGGATATCTGTGCAATATTTGGGGTATTATGGAAGAAGGCCCAAAGGTGTATGTTTGAATATTTAACTAAGAGATGATAGAAACAGCTATAATTGATGCAGGTTTGGATTTAACTGTGGGGAGTGCAGAGTAAACTTCAGCCCCTTGTCCGTCCCAACTCATGAGTCTTCCCTGATGCTGAGAACTCCTGAATTCCCAGCATTGCTCTGCAGTTTCTGACTTGGCAGCCCTGAGCACCATCGCAACTTTCTGATCACATTTCCTTCCCTGTCTTGTGAGACAACACAAGTCCCCTTTCACTTTCATAAAGCAATACAGGAGGAAGAAGAATGAGGACATTCAGCTGCACCCCCCACCAAGTAATAGGGCTGTGTCCGCCTTTGTTAGACTCTAAATAAGTTTGCTTTTCTACAGTCACCTGGGAGCAATCCAGCATGAATACACAGGAGTGCACTGATGCCTGACAGGAACGAACATACTATCCAGTTTGTCTGTACTATATATAGAGCGAGCTATTAAATCTGCAAATTTTATAAAGCTGACACAAAAATTCAAGAACAAATTGGCATTTAACCACTTTTGATTAATATGTAGAGGCATATGATTAATATAAACCCATCCCAACTACTCATCGGTGACCAGAATGACAGATAGATGTCACAGGACACTAGCTGTGCAGGCTTTGCTGTGCAAGACAAATATGTTTCTCTGTTGCTACTTCATTTTTTTAATATTGCAACAGAAATTTTTCAAATTATTGTAAAACATTATTAAGCAACATTAAAACATCATGAGTTAAATCCTGTTCTAAGATGCAGCCATCCTGTTCTGTTAATGAAATCAGCCATTAAAGGTGACACAAGCAGTTCCCAGTAGACTAGATAAAGCAAGTGCCCATAACCAGGGTATAAGTGCCTTTTCTTCATTCTTTGTTCACCAAAGAGAAAAGACGACCTGGCTACAGGACCACTCTCTATGTTATTGCAATCTATCGTCGTTTTCTTTTTAGCTTTTCAAACTTCTGCATGCCGAGAGATCATCTCTGTGCACAATAGCACTTCTAAAACAAACTGGTTTTGAACCAAAAATGTTCCAGATAGATAGGTATAAGCCATCCACCTTCCCATGCTGCCAAGAAATGCAAAATACTGAAAATATGCACTATTTAATATTTTGTGTTTGAACCATTCTCTGTGCTCAGCAGTGGAGCGTATAAATACATACGAGAGTCTCTTTCTGGCTAACAAGCTTAGAAAGGTTTCCAAGATAAACTAACTGAATATGGTGAAATAAGCTTTCACGTGTGTCAGCCCAGGATCTCTGTGAACATGGGAACAGCACTATCTTTCTGCTGTTGGCGCCAATCAGAACAATCTCAGAACTAGATAAAATCACCCCACTGGTGCTGTTCTGGAGTGCACTGCCATCTCACAGTACCTTGCCTGGACATAACCTGTGACACAACATTCACAGCACGAAGGAAGAGCAAGTAAAGCTGGCTACAAAGGCTTCATGCTACTACTGAGTCTCATGTTGGGAATCTCCAGCTTCCTCTTCAGTGCTGGCCTGTAATAGGGCCCCTCTCCCTGAATCTCCACTTCGTATTCAAAAACAGTTGAAAAGGTGGACCTCTGCAATATGGGAGTGTGGCAGCTTACCTCCAATGCCGAGTTACCTTTCAAATGAAAACAATAAGCAGATTTCACGGTGCACTAAATTGCATCAAAACATAACCTTTGCAGTTTTCTGGCATTTCTGCTTCCTTATATTGACTGAAGCTGGGGCATTCACTGTGAATTTTGCATTTAGTTCCAGACCTCATACAAACTGAAAAAGGAAGGAAAAGATCAGCAGAAATGTATCTGAGAAGTGCAATATTCAAAAGAATGGTGAAAAACTGTTTTGTTTCTTTGTGGCTATTTCCCTGGTATGGCATGCAGTTATTTAACCAGGGCATTATGAGTCCCTGCCAACGGCAAGACAGATGATTCTAAATGAAGCTGTGCACTTGGTAATGAGGACTGACCAAAATGCTTGAGTGCTCTGCTTCAGAGCAGGGTCCCCAAGACTATATTGTAAAGTTCATTTACTGAGAAGGCTGTAACCACATTACTATTATACAAGCCTGACAATTTATAAGCCTAACTGTGTTTTACATGCATACCCTAGAAAATGCATGAGTTGCTCTATACATGGTAAACCATCATTTGTAATGTTCTCTACTCCCTGGAAATTCCCCCCTGTATGTGAAGAGAAGGGCTTCAGTGTCTCATTAAAGAGACACCTTCGTATTTCGCTTGCAAACCCACTGGAGATCATTACACCCTCAGGCTGCAGGACATCAGATCCTCAGCTACTGTGAACCAGCTTAACTCCATTGATAATCTGACTGAAAGAGGCCATTGTAGAACAGAGATGTGCATGATGTCACATTTCATTGCTATGAAGTAACTCATCTTTGGTGATAACCAATAACCAGCAATGCTTTCTGCAGTACAGATAGAGAAGTTACCACAGAGCTCCTTTTCCCTTTAACAAATTAGATAGAAACTACCTAACTTCCAAGACATTCTTTCTGTAATGGACATCATCAGGATGTACATTCTCTGTGATATGGCAACACTCACTCAAAGGGCACCAACCAGAAAACGGCAATCCATGGTGCAGAGTGTTGGATAGATACACAAGTTCTATCTCCAAAGAGATCCCAATTTAAGACACAAAAAATCATCAGAGTAAAAAGGGCAAATGCATATGCAGTAACAGGCTTCTGCTCTTGTTAATACTATTACTTAGCATTTAATATTTAAAACAACAGGCAGACACTAAAGGCCAACTGTTGACGTTAGTAAAAAAGGGGATGATGTTTTTTCGCTTTCTTCCCAGACCTTCTGGACGCTACTGTCATCAAGCCATGCAATTTATGACCTATGCTGTAAGGGAGCATTAAAGTAAATAGTAAGATCTATTTATTTTTAATCAGTGCAAAAGTGTGACCAGAAGTCAGTGTTAGTATTAAAATAGGAAAGATATGCAGTGATCATCTAAAACAGCTATCATAAATGGCATTTTCCACAGTATTTTAAGAAAGTTGAAGCCTATGAGCAAACAAAACAGATCAATTATTCAAATAGCAAAGTCTCAATAATTTTCTGCTTTTTAAAGAACAGACCATGGCCTCTAGATTACTTCCTATTCTATATCTAAATTGTTATACACAGATAAATATTCTCACTAAACTGAATCTAGTGTGTAGAAGGGCAACTCAGCAGCAGAGCCAGGGTGCAGACACCTGGACACTTGGTTCTAGTCCTGCCAACAGCCCATGCTGGTACCTGGTCAAGCTGTGATTTGGGTGGAAGCTCAATGCTTAGCTCATATTTTTGAGCAGATGGGGTCTCCCACTCAGCCTCCACATTGCCCTCTGCAAACAGATGATCTTTTGTCCAAAGCTTGCAACATGTAACCCTTCTGTCACCTCAAGCTACCAGTTGCTATTATTGCAAGTGCTACACTGCACTCGGCTCCTGAGCTCTAGAACAAAACCAGACATATTTATGAGAACAAGAAAAGCACTTGTCTGTATCATGCCAGAGAACCTGCAAAACTGTTGCATCTGTCTGAGTCAATCAACACAGTCAACACTGATTTCAGTCTTCAATTCCATTTTAGAAAGTGTGGAGTTACTCAGTCCTGAACCTACGCGAGGCACTGCAACAAAACCAACACTGCAACTGAAGCATCAGAGTGGGAGAGTTACATCCCTGCCATCAGCGTATGGTAGACAACAACATATGCATGAAAAACTGAAGCCAGAGGTGAAGTATGATTCCAAAACACAGTAGTATCTGGAAAGTCTAAACACAGCAAACGTGCTGGCTAAAATCTGCTACCAGGATGCTGCAAAGCCATGGGATATTAAAAGGCATCCAGGTGAGACTTCATGATGCACATCAAAAGATGGATGGTGAATCAAGAATATCAGCAACTCCAGTATCAGCCAAGATGAAGGTGTCACAACAGACAGACAGAAAGCTTTTTTTTCCTGTGGCCTAAACAAACACTCGATGAAACTTAGAAGATATTTTTCTTTATACTAGTACAGAGGTTTTCGTGACAGTGTTTTCAAGAATTCTTGCCTCAGTGTTTACCTGGAAAATTAGAAGGGGTTTACAAGCTTATTAGGTTGGAAAGAAGACAGTTCTGCCAATAAAAGGATAATAACTGATATATTAGAGAAGACAAAGTCCCATGGATAACTTGATTTGGCAACTATGTATCTTTTTAACTACTCTTTCCATCCACTTTGGAAATGCTATGTCAATTGCTGCTTTCCGGAAAATTATGATTTCACTAAAGCTCTTCCACCAGAGAGCATTTGTTGAGCTCTAAATACAGTGCAACCACTGAAGAAGTGAACTAAGCACTGTATTCCTGTACCCTCTGCCTGAGACAACAAGAGGGAATAATGTGGTTGTCATCCGTGCCTTTCACGTGTGAAGCACATTAAAGACTACCGATATTTATGAAAAGCCACATATTAAATCCTACCTAATAAATAAGGGGGGAGAGCTAACGTCCCAGTCATCCTTCCTCAGCCACCCTCTCATCGCTTCACTTCGCGGAGCGAGCGATCAAGCAACCCATTTCGCAAGGGAACGCTGAAGTGCCCGGATCTGCACCGCCACGGCTCCGGCCCTTTGCTTCCCTGTCCCTCCACAGAGAAAAGCTGTTTGTCTCCGACACAGCCCCCTTGGGAAGCACCAGCCTCAGAGGGCAAAACGGTCACACAAACCGTCCTCCCCGAGAAGCCCAGTGTGGCTTCGCCCTGCTAACAGGAGCCCCCG
>NW_009621727.1:0-5784 GCF_000690535.1 Cariama cristata
ATATATTATACAATATATATATTACATATATTTTTTCTGAATTCCAGCTGTCAGTGTTATATGAGGATTGGTCTGGTTTAGGCATCTGTAATGCCTCTGTTACTGTGGATCTAGCCATCTATGGTACAAACATAGCTTTTAGACAGAATCTTGTCTCTGTCTTTATTTTAAAATTAAAATCTTAAGAATTGAGGAGTTTTTTATGTTTTCTTTCAGTTGCTTTTAAATTATGATGAAAGCATGGTTCTTCATTTCAGAGTCAGGTTTTTTTTTTTTAAATTTCAGTGTTCTTTACTTGAGAGTTCAGTTAGAACTTACTGAACATTCAAGATATATGTGTAATTTCAATGTCATGTTCAATAGACTTCTGTGAATTTCTTTCATGTTTTTATTTACTTTTTTGAATCCATTATTATTATTGTCCTTTGTAACCCTTGGGATAATTCTGCGTATGTAAAGTTACTTCAGTTGGTTTACTTTTATCTTCTGCCTGTTTGATGTCTCTCTGTTTCTGTGAAATAGTGAATAATTGTTCCCTTTACCCTCCCTGTGCTTTTCTCAATTTTTATACACCTCTGATTCACTCCTTTCAATTCTTTTCTAACTTTCATAGTCTATCTTAGTCTCTCTTTGGATATGGAGATTGATCCGTATCTGGTATCTGTTACTCATCTCTTACCTTTTCTACTTACATATCTTTATGTGCTTGTGTGGTGGTGTGGGAACAAAACTGGACATGGTATTTAACATGCGCTTCCTAGTGTAGATTTTTAGAATGGCATGATTGTTTCCTGTTTCTCCTTTCCCAAAGATTCTCATTCTTTTGCTTGTCTCTTTGACTGTTCATGAGCATGGAGCTAGTGTTCCCAGGAGAATTTCTCCAAGGACTTTAAAATGTCTTTTGTGAGGGGTAAGGGTATGTTTGTGGCCAGTTATTGTCATAACAGCTAAGGATTTCTTTTTCCCCCCAATCACTTTGCATTTGCTGACATTAAGTGTCATCTGTTATGTATCTCCCAGAATATATTGAATATTCTTCTGTGCTCTGGGCAGTTAGTTTTACATTTGACTGTCACTTTGCTTCATGAGTGTGCAGTTTCAGTAGCTCACCTGCACAAAGCAGCTTGGGTTAGATCTCCAAGAAGCCCAGAAAGTTGTATGCCACAGTCGGCAAATGAAAAAGACAAGTGTATTGCCAATGTCTTGAATTCATTAGGCAAATTTGCCCAGAAATTTCTGAGTGATGCCCACTGTCATGCAGTCTCTCTTGCTAACGTCCTTGCCGATAGAACTTTGCGTACGTTTCCTAGTCTGGTGAATGATATGACTGTGTTCAAGACATGTCAGCAGACACCTGAGAAAGAGGCTGCAAGTTACTGGTTTAGAGTTTATCTAAATTATCTCCAGCTATTTGGTGGTCAGTTCTTTAGAATAAGATCAAACCCTTCCTTACCTTGAATGTGCCTGACCAGTTGTGTGTTGGGGAAAATCCCTCTTAATAAAGACCTACATGTAACTGGCTGAAGCTTTGAAACATTAACCTGCTTCCATTTTTCTCAGAAGTTCATGGAAGAAGGGTTTAATTATATATAATAAATAGTATGTATAATGAAAAACAAAATAATCTTTGGTTGAGAGACCACTCACCTTATAAAAAGAACCATAGTTTTTATTATCTTTTAGTACAACGTGGTCCAGAAGGATCAAGGATCTCATGGACGCAGGTGCTCAAACGAGGAGTCACCTAGTCTTGGTGAGCTTCCAGTTTGGTTTGAGATGCAGTATAACCAATAGCTATAATAATCAAAAAACCAGGAGAGCAACGATAACATAGACTGACTTATGCATGGCTGAAGAGCTTTTATAAAAAGTTTTATATAGAAAGATTGTCATGGTCCCTTGGCTATCTCCTTATTCATTACTAGTTGGTGTAATATCATTACTTGAGAGGCTCCTTAAGGAAGGACTGAGAAGAGCTTTGAGGTCACCAGTTTGATGAAAGTGGGAATAAAGAATTTGCAGTAACTTGATGCATGTTGCTCATAGCTTTTCAGTTGTAAATAATTACATTTAGCACTAGATATATGAAAAGATTGTGTCGCATACATGATCTAAATAGTGGTTTGCAATGTGTTTGCAGTGAAATCAGGTTAGTTTCTCATTAGTATTTAAAAATAAGATCTGTACAGCTTAGTTCTTTCTTTGTTTCGGAGTATTTACTTGAAAATAGAATTTTGTTCCTTAACTGAAGTATTTTGCAAAAGTGTAAGTGAGGGCATAATTTGTTCTGCATAACCTTTACTTCTAAAAATTATGTATGAACTAAAAAGTACTATTTAAATGTAGCTATGCAGTGTGTAATTGTTACGATTTTTAGCAACATGCAGCATAGCTCAAATTACAGTGGATCTGACTGGTGATACAATTGCAGATCTCTCAAAGTTTGGAAGTTCACAGTTGCTTTTCATTTTTAGAAAAGTCTTTAGAAAAGACATCTTTAGAAAATTTTGTATAAGCTCCAGTTAAAAGAAAAAAAAATCAGCTTCCTTCCTGTTGATAAGTTTGTATTTAAAATATTTTTGTCTCTAATTACAATGAAAACCCAAAGTAGTAAAATATTTGCAGAACAATATGTTCCAGAAGCCTAGACATATATTCTTTTTTTTTTTTTTTTTAAATAGAACAGTTATTGTGTTTCTGAGATTTAAGAAAATATTTTTTTACATCTGTGAAGATGTACTCCCAGTAATACTTCATAACAATTTGTGAAGACAAAATCCAGCTTAGAAAAATCTAGCAGCCTGGGTAGCTATTGTGCACATCCTCCGATAACTTCAACTTTCAGTTTCAGTGGCCTTTCATTTCTTTCCACACTGTTTCTGTTAAAATTCTGCTCCGATTGGGTGAAGGTTGCATGTGGCTTGGCAAAGTTTCGTGTCTATTCAGCTAGCTGAAGCGCTAGCTGCTAGGAGCATGGAGGTTATGGGGAAAAACTTCATGTTCTTTATCTGTTCTTGGACTCCTTCTGTTACAGAAAAATAATAATACCTCAGAATATGGAGTGAAAAAAACATAAAGCCATTTCACAGATTGAAACACAAGATGTTGTAGAGATGTTTTCATAGAAAGGGAAGCTTAGTTACAGATTTAAGATGATTCTGGAAACCCGTATTTAGAATAAACAACTGCCACTTTTTTCCAGAATCCATTTGGAATGCCAATTTTTCTGCTTGCCTCTTTATTTTTATTTTTTCCTCTTTCTGATGCTTCATTGAGTATCTTGAGCTATTTAGATAATTTAAAATATAAAAATGCTACATATCACACAAAGTATTTTTTTGAAAGTTATAATGGATTTTTTAAAAAAGGTGTCTTAATTATGGACTTACCACCGAAGACATCATCTATATAAGGCATTTTATTTGAATTGTGTCACATTAAATAAGATGGATTACATACAAACAAGCTCTGAGGTGTGAGATTCATTCTTCTTTGATCAAGCATTCTCTTCGTGCTGTTGTACCACGTTGTTTTCCCTTGTCCTCTTGTCTTGGAGCAGAAATTGGATTTGCTGTTATCTCTTGGAACTCAATGGGAATCTACTCCCTGCCGTTTTCTGGATAGTGATGTGCTGTTCAGACAGTCAGATCTTTTAGCGTGTATGGGCACTTACTTATTTTATTTGCTAAATGTTCTGTCTCTATAGAGGACTAAGTTTAGCAAGCTTGATGTTGGAAGATAAATGTTCTTGTAATGTAGGTTTTCTGTGTGTTCAACTTAATGTTTGCTTTCAGGGGTTGGAAGTTCATTTGTTCTTGAAAGAAACAAGGCCGAAGAAAATGGTGTGGTTTTTTTATGGTCAGTAAGGTTGACTCTTGAGCACCTCCTGCAAGAGGAGGAGGTGAAGGGAATTAATTGCTGAGTCTGAATATCTGAAGCAGATATTGTAGGAGCTTCTGTCTAATGTGACCTCTGTAGCAGGAGCTGGTTTCTGGTGCCCTATGCAGGTTTGGAGAAGTGATGCTGAGAAGCTTGTGCCATCTTCTTCTTTATTAGAAGTACATGAGCTCCTACCTTAAATTGTCCCTGCTAGATTCTCTTATGCGCTTCATTAGAACCTTTTTTGTTCCACTGCACTAAGGAACTTCTGCTGCTTCTTTAGCATTAGTTTAGTACGTACAAGCACCTTCTATAACAAAGTGTTAGGCAGCCTAAATATGTTCATTGCCATCACCACCTACTATATTAGTAGGAGAAGAGAAAAAAAGCGGGGATGGCTTTTTAATGAGTACTTTTTGTGTGTTGGTACCATCGTAATAGTCTTTTTATATTTGTGGTTTGAGTGCCAGAGTGACTCAGTTTTATTTCCGTGGTTCGTTCTTTTACCTAATGATGTTTTACTGCCTTATGTAGTTCTCAGGATAGCAGGAATTAAATAAGAACATATTCTAGAAATTACTATCATAGTTTCCTTTAAAATAGGTTCATTTTTTAAATGAGATTATTCGGTTTCACAGGATATTAGAGGCAGAAACCACTTTACTTGGACAGAGAGGATGTGTCCTCATGGATTCTCTTTGTTGTTACAGACTCACAGTATGATTCTGGGAAGATCATTAACAGCTTTGTGTTTTCATTTGTTCATGCATAATAAACAGACAGAAAAGACAGCTGTTGTTCAACTTGTACAGTCTTTAGTCTCACTAGTGCTCCTTGAGACTGCGCCTGATGAGACATGCCCTCACAGAGCCCTCTCTACCTAGTGTTCAGTTACTCTTGGTGAGCTTGTGAAGGCTGCTTCCAGGCAAGTTGCTTCTGTGGTTGTAGCAACATCGGTCCCTGTGGTCAGGTGGAGGTGATGGGAAAGATCCACTTTAGGTCCACTTGGAATTAAATCTGCTAAGGGATGCCAAAGTCAACAAGAAGGACTTCTTCAAATACATAAGCAGTAAAAGGAAGACTAGGGAAAATATCGGCCTACTGTTGAACAAGGTGGGTGCCCCAGTGAGGGAGGATACAGAGAAGGTGGAGTTACTGAATACCTTCTTTACTTCAGTCATTATGGCTACGATAGGCCCTCAGGAATCCCAGACCCTGGAGGGTAAGAGAGGAAGCCTGGCAAAAGGAAGACTTTCCCTTGGTTGAGGAGGATTGGGTTAGAGATCATTTAAGCAAACTGGACGCTCACAAATCCATGGGCCCTGACGGGATGCACCCATGAGTGCTGAGGGAGCTGGCAGATGTTGTTGCTGAGCCACTCTCCATCACCTTTGAAAGGTCATGGAGAACAGGAGACGTACCTGAGGACTGGAAGAAAGCCAGTGTCACTCCAGTCTTCAACAAGGGCAAGAAGGAGGACCCAGGGAACTACAGGCCAGTCAGCCTCACCTCCATCCCTGGAAAAGTGATGGAGCAGCTCATTCTGGATATCATCTCTAAGCATGTTGAGGAAAAGGATGTTATCAGGAGTGGTCAACATGGATTCACCAAGGGGCAGTCATGCTTGACCAATCTGATAGCCTTTTACAATGGCATGATTGACTGGGCAGATGAGGGGAGAGCAGTGCGTGTTGTCTCCTTTGACTTCAGCAAAGCTTTTGACACTGTCTCCCGTAACATCCTCACAGGTGAGGTCAGGAAGCGTGGGCTAGATGGTGGATCGAGAACTGGCTGCACGGCAGAGCTCAGAGGGTTTTCATCAGCAGTGCAGAGCCTAGTTAGGCTCTACAGGAGGCCTGTAGCTAGCGGTGCTCCTCAGGGGTCAGTTCTGGGTCCAATCTTGTT
>NW_009621728.1:0-452 GCF_000690535.1 Cariama cristata
GCGTGCACCGCGGGGTCAGTAAGCGTCACTGACGGCGCGGGATGGCCGCGTAGTGCGTGAGCGAGGCTACGTGTTTAGGAAGCCTCGTCTTGTAAGAGCTCTGCGATGCTCGCCTGTCCCCTTAGGTGGAGGACGACAGCCGAGTGACTGGAGCTACGGAAGAGGGAGGGATGAGAGATGGAGAAAGAAGCATCTGAACTGTGAATTCTCCCGGCAGCACCAAGAGCGAGAGTTGCGGTGACTCCCAGGCCCTCAGGACCTTGTTGCCAGTTTTGCATGTCCCGGCTTCTGTGTCTCCTTGGTAGCTGGCAAAGGGGAGAGAAGCCGGCCAGTCGGAGCTCCCGGCGTGCCTGGCCCGGCCCTGCACAGCCCCTCTGGGAGAATCCTCCCCTATCTCGTCACCGTTTGCTGGCTGGGACAAAGAGGTTCCTTTTTCGGCCTCCTCTTTTTGC
>NW_009621729.1:0-8890 GCF_000690535.1 Cariama cristata
TGGCATGCCACCCCCAGGCTTATCTCTAGAGAGCCTCGGGGGGGCTACATCCATCTCCCCCATGTATCAAACAGAAGGGTGGCCCCCAATGTTGGCAGCACCCACACTCACCTCCCCCCAGCCCAAAGCCAAACTCTTTGGCTTATAAGTGCTTTTATTCGTTTTTATAAGCCAAGAGGGACTTGTTCATCAGAGTTCATCATGGCTCTATTTTTTTCTCCTTCCATTTAATTTTAAGAGTGGGCCAGCCTCAATATTTGAAATTCCTCCTGCTCCATTTCTTTTCATTCTCTCTTTCTTCCTTCCTTCCTTCCCCCTCACCCCCTCCCTCTGTCTCCTACTCTGTCCCCTTCAGAAGCCCCCAGGATGACACCGCTCATTGATGCTTCTCCTTCATTAGCATTTCAGCAACTTGGCTCAGTAGTTTCAGAGACAATCCGTCATGAGAAAACTGAAGAATGTGCCCCATTTGCATGATTCTGTGCCAGAATGCAACTTTTTCTCAGCTGTTCATTGTGTAATTTCCCCTTGAGCCTTCAACTTTCCCATGAAGTCCCAGAAATCATATTATAGAATTCCAGACCAGCTGAAATCCTCCAAAGATTAGTTTTATGGACATTTTTAACCAACCTCACAGCCCTACAAAGAGAATCACATACATAAGAAACACGGTTTTACTTTCTGTTGTTATGAAAGGCAATGTGCCTTAGATGAAAAAAGTCCTTTGAAACTACAAGAAGGAATTTCTGCCCCATGATGAGAATGATCCAATAACTGTTGTGAATCCTTAGGCATATTTTTAACTTCTACTTGTCCTTCCTTAATTATTTTATTCCTCCTACAATTAAATGTTTGTAATCCGTTTTGAGAGTCTTTCCGAAATGAATGGATATGCAAACAACTTGATTGAAATGCTCAGTGCATATGACTAAAAGTTACTGGCTCTCACACATCAGCAGAACAAATCAAGCTTTTGGTTAGTTGGTTTTAGAAATCAAAAAGTGGTTTATAAAAAAAGACAGGCAGATAAAACCTGCTTCTAATTACTTTCTTGAGGGCATCTGAGTTTGTAGAAATAAAGGAGTATTATATTAAAAGTAAGCAAGAAACTGAAAATTGGTGTAAAGCAAACTACTTTGTCAATTAAAATGTATCCCATTAGGAAAATTAGGCACCTGTTCCACAAGAGTTAGACAATAGAGCATGGGAGGAGAACACTGCATTTTAACAATCTGGTTGATAATTAAATTCTTTGCTTTTTCCTATGTACACCAATAACTATCATTTTTCCCATGTCATTTTTAACCTATCAAAACAGAACTTGTTTTTAATGATTCTGCCCCTGAAAAACACTGTATTTCTTCTATGCTTTCAGAGGCATAGCACAGAAAATACAAATATATTGATAAATATTTTACGTAAAATTCAGAAAAAATAAATCTTTTAAATACAATCTAGATACTTTTTAACACAGATTTGTGTCCCCCTCCCCTTCCCCCTCCCAGTGGGGTTGGCTGTGTAAAAAGCATCCTTGCTGACTCAGGTAAATATATTAAACAAACAGACACACTCAACACTATGTGAGCATATACTTATATACACACTTGCATTTATAATATACATTGCTAAAATCCTATGGAATTAAAGCTTGCAAAGATTAGAACTTCATAAACGGATAAATTAGGGTCCTTCCAATGCAAAAGATAGGTTTTTGGTGAGAAGCTCACACGGTGATTAGAGTGAGGTTATGGAAGATTTCATTAATTATAGGTGACTGGTTTTCCTCTCAGAAGACAGCTCAGGTCCCCCAGCTCCCCCTTGGCAGCTCATCTTAAATTGTTGTCTAACCTTTCCCTTAATTCAGCTCATCTTGAGCTGATGGGAACTGCTTTCATTCCACCTCTTGTGGAGGTAATGAAACAATCTTCTTATTCACTTGGTCCCTCTGAGCCGGTGACACACAACAAAAAACCCAGGGCCCTGATTAATGGCTGCTAATTAGCAATGTTAATGACCAGGTGTCCAAGAGCATGGCCAGCTTCTCTCAGCATGGAGTGATCCCTCAATGAGGGCCCTGCAAATCCAGCCCCAGTGACCCTTCCCCTCAGCTGCCAGTAATGAAGCTGAGCTCTCTCATTACACCCAGGAGAGGCTCAGGGGGAGGCCTGGGCCTCGAGAGCCAAACCTTTTCCTTCGGGTCTAGCGGGCCTTCCATTAATTAAGGTCAGCATTTTTGCTCCCCCCCACCCCCCTGTCTTTTCCCCCTTAAAAAAAACCCAACAAAACAAAACCAAACCCCACCACAGCCCTTAAAGGTAAAAGATTTGGATGAAGGGAGGCTTAGCTCTTCCAGCTTTCTCCGCTTTCCCAGTGATAAAGATGCTTTTTCCCAGTGTGTTCAGGCGGCTTGCAGCCCCTTCCTCCTCGTCGGGTTTCGAGTCCTCTGGAGTCAGCTATGCCATGAGGGAAAACCTCCACTGGCTGCAGCAGTCGCTCCGTGTCAAACCCTACCTGTCGCCTCCCGTAGTGAAGAAAAATGGAAGAGCACTGAGCGATGCTAACTCTGGCAAAGCAAAAAAAGTCATGTATATCAGTTAAAAAGCCAAATGCACATCTCCACAGGTCAGATTGGCCACACAGAAATGTATCTATATATTATTCCTCATCAATACTTTAGTCATATTTATTACTCTTTATTTTAGGTGTGTAAAAAGTGACCTTCAGCATAAATACCGCTTTGAGCAGTTTATTTGGCTGCAGTTTGTAACTCGTTTAATCCGGCAGCATGAAGTGGAGGTGATCTCTGCTTTCTGCCTCTGGGTTTGGGAAAGCAGAAAGGGGAGTTCGCCCTGTCCAGCTGTGGCCCCGGTGCAGGCAGAGCTGCCTGGGCTGCCAGCTGCTGCCTGAGCCTCTGATCATCATGACACAGACCCCTGTCTCTCAGTATGGGCTGTGGGCGATGACAATAGTTTGTGAGTTTTAGAAATCAATCTTGTTTTTTGGCGAGAGGTGGCTTTTTAAGGATGGGGCGATGTTACATCAGTGTGCATGCAGCACATGGCTACAAAAACGAGCCAAATGTTTAAAGAAACAGAGAACCGTTTTCTTTTTGCTTTGTTAACTTAGCAAATGTACTGATATATGAGTGAGAAAAAACTCTGCAATGCACCTGCCTGCAGCCTGTGTGGTAAGGCTGTGTGCTCCTTAATATCTGAAGTTTCTGGAAACTGTAAGTTGGCTTTATTAGCTTCAACTTTGACAATATGAATGTTTTCTTTTAGTTGGAAGAATATTACTACAAGTCCATTATTTTTTCCAGTTGTGCACTGCAAAATGAAGGCACAAAATTAACATGCATTAGGAGGGAGTAGTTAAGGAAGCTGATGGGGAGATAGGAAGCCTTTTACTCTAGGTCACATCTTGAGCTGGAAGTGACAGAAAGTTAATACTGCAAGAATGCCATTTGGTGGCTGTTCTAAGATAAGGGGAGCCTAGCTCAAGCTTTAATGTGCTAGTGCCTTCACAAATGCATTACTAGTAGTTGCGGAGGTAGCTGGACACCATACTGCACCAATTGTTTTCCTATAAATCCTTAAAGGGGTGATTTCTATCTAACTGTGTAATACTGTCTCCTCCTAAATGACAATTATTCCCTGCCCTCTTGACCGTCTGGGCATTACAGCAGTGGCTAACATGGCAAATTAATATCAGGATGATAACGCATTTGGATTTTCCTAGTGAAATTTAATGAGTTACAAAAATGAAAAGGTGCTCCCTTTGAGATGACTGGGAGCCCAGGTACGGGAGGTGACACCTGCACTCCAGCCACTGGACTTCTATGCATAAATAAATTATTGAATTTTTCATTTTTGCTTCTCTACACTATTTTACTGGCACCCAACTTGCCTAGAAAAAAATCTTGCAGGATGTAGTGTTCATTCCCAGTCGATTAGTCACTCTCCATGGGATCATTGGACTTTCTAAGGGTACGCAGCCTTGAAATTGTGCTGCTTTCACCTTGCACACAGCAGGTTATTCAGTAAGGACCTGCTCTGGCTCTGGCTTGTTTCACCTGAAACTGTAATCGTGCAGTAGGTCAGCTGTCTTTTAAAAGGTGTTTTTGAACCTGACATGGATTTTGGATGAAGGTTTATATCTATTCCCTATCTAGAGGTGTGCATTGACTGTCATTACAGATAAGAAAGGTTTAGTTCCCAGCTCTCCCAGCAACCTCCTCAGAGATTTTGGGCAAGTTAGTTACGGCCAGTGAGGGTTGCTGATGGAAAGATGATATGATGATAGTAAAAGCATCAAAAATAGAAATTAATATAAAAAGCTTATTGAAAATTTGGCCAGGTGTTAAAAAAACCCCAAACCCAAACCCAGACCAGAATAAAAATCAGCCTGCCCCCCTGTGCCTCAGCTCCCTAGGTATAAAAGAGGCATAACTCCATTGCCTTTATTTTCCCCCATTGAGGCAGACTGAAGCAAGGACTGACCCTTCACGTGCATTTCTGTGGCACCAAAATCCTATGGGAAACCAGTGGCAATTGAGGGCTTTAGCTACATAACATAAAGAAGAACAACTCAGTTTTCAAAATATCATTCACTCCTTGTAACATCATTTCTAGCACTGTGTGGTTTGTAAAGCCATGAACAGCAATGCAACTCCTGCAAACTGTAAGAGCTTTTGTAACTCCATCCTACACATCTAATTGATCAGCTATGCCAAAAAGAACAAAAGTCTTTCTATAGCTATAGTTATTCTATTACAGGTTATGCAGATAAGGTTACGGCCAGAGCCAGACACTTTTTTTCCAGATAAAACTTTTTCACTGAGATCACAATATGATCACAAACTTTCCATGAACGGGTAGTGAGTTGATTTTTTTTAAAACTAAGAGTCTGAAAATATTTTCATTCTAAATTTACTTGCACTTAATTAGAAATGTCTAGCAAGCTTGAAAATGCTTTTCAGTGAAATATGAAATATTTTTTCAGTGTTTTACTTCATCAAAATTTTACCCAAAATTTCAATTCAGACCTTCACCTCTTTTATTGCATACACATGTCTGTTATTGAACAATCAGTTATCTGAACAGCTTCACTAGCCACCCTCCTGCCTGCTGTGAACTTCTCCTTTCAGGCAGTGGCTGTAATGCCTTTTAAATGTATATTCAAAAATATTTTCTCCCCTTCTCTACAGCATTGCTGAAGTCATTGCTTGAATAAAACAACTGGCACTCTGGCTGCTCATTACCTATTGGTAGTTCACTTATGAAGAGAATAGGGATCAAAAGCAAATTTTTGCATGATTCCAAACTTTCCCAGGCATTTGGACACAGCTTCTGTTCAGTGTCCCACAGGGAAAGAAGAAATGAGAAACACATGGGGGCAGTGACCACCATGTGGGCCAAATCCCAGTCACTGATGCCAAGGAAGTTCTGACCCTGACTTCTGTAACAACAAGAGCTAGAAGCTTTGGAAGATAAGAGACCTTCATGGAGTTGTGAAATCAGTTGACAATAAAGATACTCATTCTCCTTAATCCTGTAAGGTCCATGTTACATGGACCTGAATGGCAGTACGCTATTTAGTAAAATCTTTAGCAACAACAAAAATCAGCCTCCAAAACTTCTGAAATCCTCTTGACACTGGCAATACTTTGCTTTTATACTGTCTATGTTTATGACCATTATAAACTCCCCAAAAGGATAATGTTGAGGAGCGCATAGCAAGTGTAGAGTTTGGGCTGAATGTTTTGATTCCTGGGTTAAGTTCTTGGCTTATCCGACAATTTACTTTGCAACTACAGTTTATCAGGTTTTTATGGGTGGTTTTGCAGTTGCTTTTTCTAATCACTTTCCATTACAGTCCTCTGTCTCAGTTTTCCCCATTGAAAAATGGACACGCCACTACCTTTTCAACAAGGTGAAACTTCATTTGTTAACGTTTGCAAAGCAATTTGCAACGACTGGTTTATAGCTGTGCTAAGTACAATGTATTATGAATAAAGTAATTAGATAAAAATAAATAAGGAAGGAACTATGTGAATTCTGATAAAAGGCAACCGGTAACAAGGCAAGAATTTTGCCCATTATTGGAGCACATAGCTCCACAGGCAAATTAAAACAAGGGCTCTGTCCTCAGAGTTTTGGGCAATCCAGGCTACATAATTGATTTGAGAAGAGCTACTCCAGGCTACTGTGTAATTACAGAAGTATTCACTCTTCTGGCTCCCACTCTCCTTGTCATGTTCTACCTCATTGCCCTTTATGCTAAAGCCTTTGTTGATGAGGGGACGGAAGCAGTAAGGACAAATAAAGCAATTAGCAGGTAGGGGGAATACTACCACTGTTTAAGGATAACACACAGCTTTTATTGGGACATTTACTAAGTAGAAGTCTAGAGTCTGCAGGTCAGAAGGAAAATACAGGTAATCCAGAAAAACAAACAAATTTAAAAAAAGACCCTTTCTCATATGTATGTGGCATTCAAGAAGTCTTGGCAGGAGGAAAATATTTTCAAATACTCTATATCAAAACCATGATGATTTTACTTTAAATAACTATTTTTAGTGAGATTAGCTTCCAACTTTCTAATGTATTTTTTTTCAAAAAACAGATTCTCATCACTAGAGTGCTTTTCTCTCTTGTTTCAAGTGTACATTGGCAGTAAGTAGACACTAATTTTTGAAGGGCTAAAATCTCATTTTAAGTTGCTGCAAAGCCAGCCAGGAGAGGGAGCCAAGACCTTGAACAAACCTTTCTTCCTGGCTCTATGACACCCTGGGAAGGAAGCTGAGCCATTTTGGCTGGGGCTTCACTGTGATCACAGGGCTTGTGTGAATGCATTGCATGAGGAAGGGACAAAAGTGACTGGGAGACAAAATAACACGTGGTGTCCCCAAGCAACAGATATTGGATGACTCGTGGTGTAAGGGAGAGAAGGCGGCAGAAAGATAAATGAGGACAGATGAAAATGAGCAGTACTGCAGTTTCTCACTTTTCATGTTTCCACCCCTCATCAGGAGACTAGTTTAAGAGATTGTTATATTCTGTGGACTCTGGTTCTTTTCATAACTCGATATCAGTTGAATTTGAGACAGGTATGAATAAAATCATAGCTTTTCTGCAGAGTGTGGCAGAGTGAGATTATGGCAGGTCTAAACTTGGATCAGAACTGCAATGCCAGGCACAGAAATGCACAGATGTACTGCTGCTCCTCCAACTGCCTGGATGGAGTTTGAGTTCTGATCTGCAGAGAAAAAGACCGAGCTACTCTTTATCTACATAACATGCCATCCAAGGTGCCACACTGGCCATGCCTGAATGTTTTAGCTGGCCTGAGCCTGGGTGCAGAAGTGACTTGAGAAACACTGAGGGATTTGTATAAGCAAATGTTCTTTACCTCCATAAATTCAGTCCAAAAACATTGCAGAAAAAAAAATGCTAAGGCTTACCTCATTCTTCCTTGCGATCAGTGTAGAAGTAAACCTCCTGATGTAAAAGTCGACTTTATTTTTCACTGCTAAAAGTGAGCATTGTGGTTAGTAGATATCAAGGATAGTTATGTCCATATGGACCGTGACTGTGCATGTTAAATAGCTGAATAACTGTCACTCTTAATTAGAAATTCATATTTTATTAGAGCTTGATTGTAGAGTAAAAGGAAATTACTAAGATTAGTGGGAAAGCAAAAAAAAAAACAAAACCAAAAAACAACAAACTGAGAACATAAGGGGAAAAACAATCACATTTTAAATTTTTAAGTGGAGAAACATTAGAAATTAAGAGGACAGTTTCATTCAGGGCCATTTGTCGTATTTTTCTAGCTGAAAATCTAGAAGAAAGGAGAAGATTCTGATTCCAATTTTACATTTATTTTTTTTTTTTCATTTCTAAGCTTTAAATGCTTAGGAAAATAATTTCTCTTCCTTTACCTCTAGCAGAAAGAAAACAAAAGATATTGAGAGTAGTCTATAGTGGAGAGAGCAACTACCAGGAAAATTTTAAAACTCTTTTTTGCTAACTAAACTAAAAATTGTGTTTCAAGCTAAACTTAAGCAAAAATGCCTTAATTTTGACTCTTCTGTCTTGCAATTTCACTCTGAAATGATAAAACAAGTCAAACTTAAATTGTATACTTTTGTTTTTTCTAGAAATCTATAGGAAAATTTTTTCTTCAAACGTTTTAACCAATTTAAATTACTGTGATCTGTTACAATCATTTATTTGTAGACTCAGATAACAAATTAGTTCCTTCCTACCAACTTAATTTTTTTCTCTATTGTTTTGAATTCTTTTTCCCCATTGTACAGGTAGCAACTTCTCAGAAGTGCATCCAAAATAAACTAACAAAGAATAGTGATGAACTGAATTGAAAACAAAAAGAACTTTTTCCCTATTCTTATCTTAAAGATCAAAGTATTTGGATTGGAGACAAACACACTACACTTTATTTACCGAACTATTTTCTCTTTATAGAAGCCTAGCATTGTTTCTTCAGGCACTTTACCCAAGCTATGAGATGGTGAGTCTCTCCAGAGTCCTCTAACAGAGTGAGGGATCAGCTTGGAGGTGTTTCAGAACAGCAGCCCCAAGGCTAGAAATCAGTGGAGAAACTTCTCACAACTCTCTTTTCAGACCGTTCAGGGGAAGTAACTTAATATATGTGCCTAAAGCTAGATGCCAGGAGCATTTTTTACTCCCGCGGTTTCTGCAGAGCAAGATCTTCCTCAAGCAACACTGATATCAATTTACAGAAGAGAAAACTGAGGCACAAGGGGAAGCAACTCTGCATGGAAATGGTTGGCCGGAGATCTGACCAAATCTCTGAAATCGCATTCTGGTGCTCTCTCATTGAACCACACCGTGATGCAGTGTAGGGA
>NW_009621729.1:8921-14628 GCF_000690535.1 Cariama cristata
AGGCTTGCTTTGTACATAAACACCAAAGTTAATTTCCCAGACTTTACAACCTGGCCACGTGCTGCAGAACTCTATCAATTATTGTGTTTCCGACAAGTGGGAATAAAAGGCAGAGCTTGCTATATGAATGAGTGCAGAGCATACCTTGTCAGTAGCTATGTGGCAGAGTCAGAAGCATTAGCATGAATCCCCACAGCTATCCTGTAAATCTTGATTAAAGTCAGGAGGAGTTTCAGGTCTGTTATTAAATGTTCAATTACACTCTGCAAGCAACAACAGAAGCAAATTGATAAAAATATGGTAGGAGACAATAGGTTTCAAGCAAAGGAGACTACTACAATATGTTTGTGAAGAGAGCCTGGAATGATTTGAATAATGAACAAATTTATAAAAATCAAAGTCTGTTTGCAGGTGAATAACAAACAGAGGAAAGGGCAGAATTGGTTGAATGAATTATGCATTATGAATCATTTAACAAGCACTGATATCTATAAAGATAATGATTCTAATGTAAATAACAAGCATTTAATATTTATGCAGCCTTAATAGTCTAGAGAGTCTGAAATGATAGGTAAAAATTAAAATGTCTCCTCAGTGTTTTTCAGTGGAAAACAGATTTATCACAATGTCACAAACCCAAAGCAATATCACTTCATGCTAGGTTTGATAGACCTTTACTCCACTAGGACCCCATCTGCCCTAATGCTGAGGTCTAGACAGAACGAACACCTCTAATTCACAGTGATGCTGTGAAAGTAAAATCAGCGCCTTCTGAACTCCCTAGATATTACAGAGCACTCAAACAGTGACAAAACTGGAGATTTCACTTTCCTCTCTGCTTTGAGATAAGGATCTCTGTACTGACTTAGTGCAATCACAGCAGCGAGCAGAGAAAGGAAATGAAAAGCCCCTGCCCCTTCCCCTCCCCTACATGCACGTAGTTATGTGTGGGAAAAGAGAGAGAGGCTATAGAAAACCCTGTGCAATCACAGCTGGGCTGTTAATTGCTTTGCCCTGTGCACAGAGTCACACCTTGTTGCTCCTCTGCAATAAGAAATGGCCACCCAGCCCAGCAGTCTCAAGGCAAGGGCAAAAAGGTTTTTGCATTCATCTGTGTTATTTTCATATCACTGCAATGCCCATGTGTTATTACAGGCATGACACTGTCTAGGCTCCTGTGGATGACAGCAGTACTGGAAGTCAGGGAGTGATCGTATGACTGAGAAAGGATTGGGTTTCTCAAACCCCTTTTTGTTAAATTGAGGTTACAGCAAGGATAAAAACGTTGGTTCACAGGAGCAAATTGAACCGAATGCACTGCCACACACACAGCCACTGATCACGGCAGTAGAAGGCCCAGCCATTAGGGAAAACCAGACTTTCCCAACAAATCTGTCTCTTTTAGCTAGTGCTCTGATTCTTCAAGAGTTTTCACATGTACCTTTGGGAGACAAGGTTGCCATGTCCATTTTCCTTCTGTGTGGCCATGGATTTCTGCAAAACCTACTTACTTGGAGGTCTGATCTGGTACAATTCCCTGGCTGTTAATTCAGATGTAAAACTGGCATGTACTAAGTGTGACACTATATCGAATTGCATAGAGCCTGCAAAATATGGTGGGTTTTTTTCTAAATAATTAACTTGACCTGCAGGATATTAATATAGTGGCAACTACCCCTGCAGGATATAAAGCTGGCACCAACTATAAGAGCTTCCATTAGTGTTGTAGGTTTCTAGTCCCAGTAATGGTCATTTCATCTGAACATGTGGAAATAAAAACAAACCATAATAGGACTTAAAAAGCATTCAATGCATATTTGTCCATAAACACCTCATATAAATAAAAGCTCTTTTAAAAAAAAAAGTGTCAAATGAATCAATGTGTATTCTATTATGGAACAATAATATCCCATACCACATGTGTTGCTGAAGCAAATAACTTTAGCTGGTATAATAGTATTTTCCATTTTGTGGTACAGCTTATATTTTGATCTGTTGATTAAGGATCTGCCCCTGAGGAAGTCAATGACAAGAGTTCCCTAGGCTTAAAAGGAGAAGGGAAAATGTGTAAACGATTTGGCCACAAATAAGGAAACAAATGTATTTTTTTCCCCTTTCTCCTAGCGTGAGTGAATGCTGAATACAAAGCCAGTTCAAGACAGTGGAAAGATTTGCTCTTTGCTTTAGCAGCTTTGGATCTGGCCCTAAGCATGTATGTGTGAGATAAATTTTGGCACTACTGGAAACCCCACCTCATACCTCCCACTGCGAATATGTCATCTTTCTATGTGCTCATGCATGCCAAAGCTTTATCTCTTTTGAAATATTGCCCAGAATCAAGCTATGTTTACTTAAGTAATAGGGAGATTCACTTATATGCAAAAACTTCTTCAATGGAAAGGCTGTCTTTCTGCGGTTGTACTTTGGACTTTGTTCCTCGTTTAGCTTCTATTTTTCTAACTTGATGGTTTTATCCAGGTTTGACAACAGGGTTGGATTTTTTTTTTTTTTGAAGTTACACACCTGGAATTAGCTTTTTCTGCCAAGAATTACAGTGCACCTGGAAGTACTAAATCATTTTTATTTGTTTTTTAGTGGTTTTGCACAATGGAATTGCAACTCTTTAAATCTTTCTTACCTTTTACAAAAATAAATTGCAGCTCTAGACAGAGCATTTTACGAGTATGTAGATACTGATATCATGAGATAGTTGTGCCCTACTAGTGTCTGCCTCTACCAATCCTAGAAGTAGTTAGCTGAGAACTACTTCTCAGGGTTTCTTTCCTCTTCAATGGCTCTGCTTACCTACATAACATATGGAAATGTGAGCATACACTTACAGCAGATTGTTTGCTATGTTTACACCAGTTCTAACACTAATCCCCATTAATGTTTGATATTGCTCCCAAAGAGTTTAAATAGATGTCAGGCCTCAGATCCATTGCATACACGTTAGGCACCGTATAAACTTCAAATAGAAAGATACTGAAACACTGTGGGGTGTCCTTTTTTAATATCACGTTTACTGACTGGATTAACCACATCAAATGTATGCAAAGCCCTGCTACATTCATGATTTCTGTCATCACATTTAAGAGTCCTATTTTCAAGAAAAACATAAAACAGTTTCAGATCACCTTAGGAGTCCAGCTTCTTGTTTCTGCTCTTGGTTTCTTCCATTTGTCAAATGTGCCTGTGGGTGCAAAGTGAAAGAACAGCCCGATGCACGCAAACAAACATAAAACTTTTTTCTTCTCTATTAAAGAATGTTTTGCTGCAGAACAATAACCACAGGGGTCATGGCAAAGTTTGCTCCAGGCTCTGTAGCCCATCCAGCAGCAGCCTGGGTGCGCCGGCTTCTTAGGAAATGTTTAACTACTATGCAGAGAGATGTGGTCCTTTCTGCAAGGGCAAATGGGAACTGCCTGAGGACCACAGAAACGCCAAGTGCCAGCCACATTCCCAGCTCAACCTGCTCCCAAGATCAGCTTTGCCCAGTACAAGCTGTATGTACTTACCGGGATTTTATGCTACTTCTGTCTTGAGACTTTCATTCTTTGTCCGCCACATGGAGAAGGAAGGTGGTCAGGCCTCTTCCATGCCACGTGTTCCCTTTACCTCTCACTTCCCTTCCCCAATTACTTTGGTTATTTTACACGAGGCTGTTTTTCAGCCTTATTATCTTAAAAATTGCTGTCTCAGGGGCTCAACTCTGAGGCTGCAAAGCTTTCCACCAAACTACCTCTGTCTGAGGTATTTGGGATGCAACCACTTTGCATTTAGAGGAAGGTTTCTCTTTATACATTTATATAGTGTCCAGTTCAACAGGACCCTGATCTTAGCTGGGACCTTTCTGAAACCCTTGTATTGTCATACAAGCAATAGCAACAACATTCAGCTACAAAAATCACCAGCATAAACTAGCAACACTGTATCAGAGCGCTTGGGAACAGCAGACAGTCAAGAGCAAAAAGTGGTTGAGAACACGCTTGTGATGGAACAGAGCTGACCTGCTCCTTTAGGCTGCAAACAACTAATTCTCACTTCAGCCAACCACACAAAAAGTAAATAAAAGCTGTAGACACAGCCATATCTATTAAAATGTAGTGTTGTTTAGTAACAAAAATAATTGGACTTCACAAGTTAATATATTTTGTGCCAGGGTATAATTTTATGTTAAAAGGCTAAGCTGTGTCTCAACCTTTGCTAGGTTCATTATATCCTTTAAGTAGTTCAAGTTTCCAGATAACCAGCAGCAGGACCAGGTAAGCAGGCAAAATTAGTATGGCTGGGAAAATTTGTATCTGTCACACAGGTCTGGTTCCCACACACTCTGGTTACATCATTACTTAGTCTGTTAACTAGGAAACCAATTAGGCCAGAGAGCTACCGTCAGGTGACCAAAACACGAAAATGCACAAGAAACCCTACCCGAAAGATGGGATTTCAGCAGAGGCCCTCAGATAGCTGACTCCTCTTCTGCTGCACTGCAATTTTCGTATTTCGTTTCACCTTTGCTTTCAGGCTGAGCTCTGAGGTCCCACAGATTGATGGTTGAAGCAGCCTTGTTTCTCCCCCCAGCAGGTGCACTAAGAAAATTGTTTCCTGCATCAAAAATTACACAAAATTATGTAATAATTTCTCTCATTTACTCTGGAAAATTTCCTTCTCCTTCACAACTTTTAATTTACAGGGCGAGAACAAGGCAGTAGCTATAGAACTGAATGCTGCACTGTGGGTAACAGAATGTTCATCTTAAAGGAAAAGGGTATGTAAGACTAGGGCACAGCTAAAGTTTCAGGGCACAAACAGTTTCAACAACTATTATTTGTTTTCTGCAAATGTTGAAGACATTTCTCTATGCACAGAGGAAGCACAAAGGTAGCTGGGCTCACCCTCAGGAGAAAAGCGTGCATGGGTGGAGGAGGCCAGCATGGGGCACCACGAGGACAGGTGAAAGCCAGCCTCCTATAAAGCATGCATAAGAAGGGCATATACATGTATATATAAATAAATACACCTGATCTCTATACGACATCATTAATCTAGCTGTAGTATTATTACACATATGAAAAACACAGCTTACATGGCTAAGTACCTAAAAGGGGCCTACAAGAAAGATGGGGAGGGACTTTTTACAAGGGCATGTAGTGGTAGGACAAGGGGCAATAGCTTTAAACTGGAGAGGGAAGATTTAGATTAGATATAAGGAAGGAATTCTTCACTGTGAGGGTGGAGAAGCACTGGGACAGGTCGCCCAGAGAAGCTGTGGATGCCCCATCCCTGGAAGTGTTCAAGGTCAGGTTGGATGGGGCTTGGAGCAACCTGATCTGGTGGAAGGTGTCCCTGCCCATGGCAGGGGGTTTGGAACTAGATGATATTTAAGGTCCCTTCCAATTAAATCAATCAAACCAACCAAACTATGATTCTATGAATATATTTTTATATGCACATATTGTAGACATATACACATTATATATATATGTATCGCATACTACAAATGATGCAGATATTTTCTAGCTTGCACATCTTTCCTGATTCTGACATCACCTGAAGAGCTCACTGATTTGCTAAGACCTTGCTCATATCTACAGAAAATCTGCGAACACCTTCAATACCTTAGCTCCACGCCAAGAGCATTAACAAGCCACGTGCTCTTTCTCTATATTCTCCTTCGGATTTGTCTTCTGTTAGCACAATGAGAAAG
>NW_009621729.1:14641-25374 GCF_000690535.1 Cariama cristata
CTCACCTCAAAAGCCTCAAGAAGAGATTTCATGTGCAAGGTAAGGGCAGGCTGAGGGCACGGGGGGTCCTCACCCATTTGAGGATCATACTAAGCTACCAGCACTACTACCGTTTGATCAGTAGTACAATGCCATTGTTTTAAAGATTTTTTTTCTCCCAATGCGGCCCCCTTTGGATGGCCTGTCTTCTTCATTGCTTTTGGAAAATGATTATCAGAGGAAGTAAACTAATCAGAAATACTTTCCTTCCCAATGCTTTTGTTGAGCAGATGATTTGATCACTGTGTAGAGAAGAGCAAACTAGTCTCTGCCGGATGCCTGCCAACTCAGGGAACCAGGCGCTCGCATGTTTTCCAGCACAAGCACCTCATTATTAATTCATGCTTCAGGTCCTCTGTACATGCTGTCACTAATATTAGGTTTCGACAGAGTAATGAGCAACAGCAATAGACTGACTATCTTAATATATTTTAAATAATGTTTGAAATATTAAATTTGAGTTTGGATTTTTAATTAGGGCCTGAGCAGGGTATTGAAAATCTTCCTACTGTTTTGCAGCCATCAAGCAAATAAGATAGGGATTGTTCTGATCTGAACACTGAAAGACAGTCTGATTTAGGGGATGGATCTCAAACATAAGACCAAACTTTAAAGCAGGAGGGAAGTTTGGCTCTGGGTTCTGCAGCCAGACTTTGACCCATCCCTATACTAAAAGGAGACTTTTGATATGGGACTGCTGGAAAAGTAAATAGTTGTGAGACCAGCTTTCGTGGATATGCTTTGTAACATACTGCCAGTGAGCTGCCCAGGGACAGTTTGACTCTCAAGGATGCCATTGTTACTAAAGAAACAGGACATGGAGTAGCTCAGCATAGAGAAAAGGAGTTGTTGTGGTATAAGTCTATACCATAAGGATATATACAGTAGGAAAAAAAAAAAGGTAGGCAAGCTGTGGGTCTGGAAACCCTACAGGGCTTCAAAGTCCTTCCCACTGCTGTGCTTCAGACAGGAGCATAGGTCAGCATCTCTTCCTTGGTTGGATATACATATATTAAAGGACTCATTTAAAATTTGAGCTGGGCAAAGGGCTAGAGCCATTTTTCTCTGAGCGTGCTGTGCACATTTCTGAATGCAATCCCTTTGAGAGGGAGTTCGCAATGAAGATTTCGCCGTTCTGGAACTCACTCCTCCCACTTGGTCTGTTGGAGCCTGAATACATTGACCTATGGGGCACATTGCAAAGCCTAACTATTTTCCCAGGATTTTTCTGAATGAATGACTTGAGTAGGTAGAGAGAAGAACGTTTCATTTGTACAGTACGTGAAGGCTTTTAATTAATAATGTTCCCATTTGAATGCCTATTGTATTTTTAAATGTGCTTTGTACATACGCCTAGAGCATCGGATAACTGCAGAGTGGTTTTTTTTCCAATTAAAAACCAAGAAATCCTACGAACAATGTGGCATTGCTGCAACATGACACCAATCTTCTTTTTGTGATAGCTTTATACAGTATCTAGCACAGTAGCCCCTGATCTGGACCATGACTTCTAGGTGCCAGCACCTAGCTAGCACCATCCAAATTATGGCAGGTTTCAAGGAGATGAAGCTTCACATCAGTTGGGGAGTTTAACACTGCTGATCATCACTATAGGGTTGGGGATGTTCTACATACAGCCAGTGACGTTAGAGAAGTACCTAGGCACCTCATGGAGGTTTTACCTTCTTCCTTTCTGGATTTGGAGCTCTTGAGAGATTGGGTCTTTCTTGGATATTTTGGGCATTTTCTACTTTTACAACAAAAGAATCAGCCTGGTGAGTCTCCTCATAGCAGAAGGGTTTTGTTTGTTGGAAAGAAAGGTGTTAGTAGGAAGTGAAGCTTGTACTGGTTCCTACAGTTTGAATAAGAGTTTTTCAACATATCCCTTGTTTCTTTTTTTTTATAAAAAACATTTCTTTCTAAAAAGACACTCAGTTATGATACTACCAAGTTGCAATTTTATGTCTGCATTGGTCCTTCCCAAAATACCCTGGCATAGCCTGAAAACAAATATTTTAGGTTTTCATTTCAAAATGTCTCTTGAAGTGCAGAATTTTCTACAGAGATATTTATTTAGCTGTTTGGTCCAGATGGTGGTCCGTGGGTCAAATCTGACTCAGGGAAATGCTTCTACATGGTCCAGTTCTTTTTCCCTGTGGGAGATGCAGGCAGCTTTACTGTAGTACATGCTTCTGAAACACGTGAGTACATCCTTCTGTGCCTGGTCACCACACCTACCCTGGATACGTTTATGCAGAAGAGGTCACCTTCTCCTGTGCGTTTGTGTGCGTGGAGCAGGCACAGAGCAGATAGCATTACCCTATCAGCATAACCATATGGGTGACATTTTTCTGATTTCAGTTTGCTGATTATTATGTGGTGTTTTTTTTTCAATTTACACCTGGACCAGTGACAAATATTTTGAAAGACAGATGAGGGCGCTGCCAGCAAACTGGAGTACAATTGCACAACTCATTGTACTTCAGCTATTTTCTTGATGAAGAGAGTTGTTGTGCAAAGACAAGTATCCAACAGGCTTTTTCCACACACTGTATTTGTCCTTGTTGTTTTAGTTCTCTTTTTGTTTTGCTGCTGTTTTCTTTCGTTTACAGGAGACAACCACCACCCTTCCTGAAAGCCTTAAAAAAACCCTCCTGCCACCTCTGCTTTTTCATTCCTTTTCGCTGAGTAGGCTACCAAAATTGATTTTTTTATTAGTTCCTGCAACGTGCAGTCCCTTTCTTGATTGACATGGGGCCTTCCCTCCCTGATCAGGCAAGCAAGGGGCAAAGGACCAGGTGAACTCAAACCTGTCTTCAGAATCTTAATGCAGAGCTCCTTTGAGAAACACCGTGGACAGCCACACTGTTTTTCTTCCTCTCTGAAAATGCAATAAGCATCTTACACTTAAATCGGGTATTGTACAAGCTTTCTTATGTAGCTCTGTCAATGCACCACAACCCTGACCTGCAGTACTCTTGTATTTCTATCTCCCTCAGGAAAGACAGCATGGTTTGTACTGAACTGTGAGCAGAGCTCAAATTTGTACAAATTCTGCCCTTACATGAGGATGCACAAAGGTCAGTTACAAGGAGAGGGCTGGATTTAGCTTTAAGCTAAGCTAAAATGCCACTTTCCAGAAGAAAAGGGCTGATGAGAAGCATTATTCCACTGAGTAACTAATCTATTGCAGGTACAATGACCTGCATCTTACTCTATTTCTATATTTCTATCTATATGATGAGTGTTCTTCAGAATTAAAGGCCCTTAATTTTCCATTGCTTTTGTAGACCATGGAATCCCAAGAATATTTTGACTGGTAAAACCCCATACTTTGCAGCACGAATGATGGCAAGTCCAAACACATATATGAGAGGAATAAACATTTTTAGATCTAAAAGCCCTTTCTATATAAAAATTAAAATGTGTTTAAAAAAACTGATTCACAACAAACTGCTCTCGGGTAATTAAGATTTATATCCAAAGGAATGAGGTACAATCACATATTTAAAGTATCCAACACTTTGTATAGTTGTTCAGCTGTGCTTGCTGCTTCTGGCAATGAGATGCCACCAAGCAAAGGAGTAGTTTATTGCAACTGTCTTTCCCTTAAGGATCCCTCTTTCAAACCAGTTATCTGGATACATGCTATGGCAGAGAGCATTATGGCTGAATTATTGAATCTATTTTGCAATTAGAAATTTGTACACAAAGTCTGAGAGATCTGATGGGCCACCACTGCTCTTCTCTGATTATGTTGAGTGTGAAGAGCTCTGGGAGACAGCCTTACAACAACTCTAGGAAAGAACAGAAGGAATTGCTGACTCCAGAGTCTAGAGCATGCAGACAACACCATGTAGAGTCGTCTCTGTGAAATAAGCCACACAGCTAGTGATAACCTAATACAGACAGATACCTAACTCCCAACACTAGAAAAATACAAGTGATAATGGTGGGAAATGTTTACAATGTCTTACCATGGGTGTTTATCACAGCCAAATGCAGACCGTTATTCTCCAGCTAAGTTGGACTGTAGTTTTAGTGTTCTCAGTTCCACAGTACCCATGGATATGCAGATAGCAACTGTCGCTTGATATGTCCATTTCCATCTCATCTGGCTGTGAGGTGGCTAGATCTGTATCATATTGCTATGAGCTGCACAAATGCTGCTTCCAGATTCAGCTGCTGCAAAACATTTTACATGAGTCTGAACAAAGAGATTCCAGCTGGTCCAGGCTGAAGCAACATGTTTGCTTCCTTCTCCCTTTCATCTCTAAGCTCATTCATGCTGAGAGCGGATATAATTGCTCTCTATAAATACATTCAGGTTAGGCACTAAAGCGAGAGGAAAGATACTTAAGCAAATGGACAATGATGACACAAGGACAAATGATTACTAATGAGTAATGAATAAATTTAACCCATAAATTAAAGTTTCTGATTATTAGAAGACTGAAGTTCTGAAACACCTTTCCACTAACACTAGGAAGAAAAAAATAGCATTTTCATGGGAAGCTTAGTAAGTGTATAGACTATGAAATACAGTTGCCTACAACAGCAGGGGAATGGACTTGATAATCTAGGAGATCCCTTCCACTCCTATGCAAACAGTGAACACAAAATCTAAATCACTGAGTGGAGTTTCTATTAGTCTTCTGTTTTAGTTTAATTCTAAACCCTTTGGAATCTGACTTTTGTACTTTCAACCAAAGTTGATCTTGCAAAATTTCTTACAGGTTCTTGTCGGTCAAATTTTAGAACCAACATCTAAACAGCTTCCTTTCTGATTTGCCGGATATCTACTACTTGAGCATGGTCAACCTGATGGCTTATGCTCCTGAGCTTCTGTGACTGTCTATAAAGGATTTTCTTCATCTGCCTTTTACCCCTCTAGTAGTCCTACAAAGTTCTGTTATGATTCTTTTCTTGTCTCTTTACACCTGATCTGAAAATGTACCCCTTCACAGACATATCACAGTCATAATTTTATTCCAAACTACTTCCATTTGTCTGCAGTCTTTGCGATGGACAACTAGCATGGTAAATTCTAGACACGGTAAAGAAGAGCACAAAAGCCTATTTTGGGAATTGGTTATGCTATTAACAACCAATTTTTCTGAACTAGGTTGAACAACCCTGACACAATCTTCTTCCTGCTTGTAACCCATGTTTATGAGTTGGATGTATTTTCTGACTTGGGCCTCTGATGCTTCAGCTCTGTTTAAAGTTTACCAGTTTTCTCCCATTCCACAAAGCTAAAGCTCCTGTACTCATTATATTGTGTGTTAAATGCTGAAATGATCTTTTTTTCTGGTTTTAATGAGTGCAGTTTTAAGCTATTGTCATTCATCTATCCATTCATCCATCCATCCAGAATGCTGCTGCAAGAAACATCTTCTTAACCAATTGCCTGATCATCTCACGCTTCTTAGGCATTCCTCGACTGCATTTCCCTTTTTTATCAGCCATTAAAAGATTTTGCATTTACTTTCAAATATACTCATAAAATGGTTTTACCCACCTACTGCATCTTGTCCAGTTCCTAGACATGAGCTCCTCCTTGCAATCCACCCATGCAGGGAGTGCTTACCCCTATCTACTTGCTTGATTTTCAGTTCCACTTCTGTTCTCTTCCAGTCGTCATCTCCTGAGAGCAGCTCTCTGGTAACATCAAGTAATCTCGTTATCCTTCTTCAAAATGCTGATGCAAACTCTTCTGTCACAATACCTTCAAAAAAATTGGACCACAATTGCTAAGTTGTAGTTCTATGATTATTGTTTATTACGATGATCAATAGGGTTCAATTGTTTCTTTGTACCTCCTCCTATCTTGTCTCATACATACTTTGTAAATGGTCCAGGGGAATGACTGGCCTCATAATCTGTATTTATACAGGAGTTAGTTCAGTGGTATTCTGGCTCTTGACAAAGGCCTATGCTGATGCTCAACTGTAACAACAGAAAAAAATCAGAGTGTTATGTCAGAAACGCTATTCTTTCTTTTGTTCCACCTACTGTTACTCCTTCTACAACAATGAATCCAGTTCAGGGGCTTCTGGTCTTTATTTTTTATACTGTTAGTGAAACTGGCCCTCTGGGACTCCTTCTGCTTTGCTGACACTCCTCATAATGATTTTTTTCTCTGGAAGAAGAGAACTATCAATATGTTGGATGAAGAACTAGGATATTTTTAGTGAGAAGACCAGGGGAGGTGAGTTTAGGTCATCCATAGAGCAAACTGAATGTGTCCCACTGCGTTTATAGTGGATGTAAAAAAGGGAACCAGTGGAGCCATGGTCTAGTCCCAGGTCTCTTGTCCTTCTCTTGTGACTACTTTGCTGGTGAGGGCAAATCTCTTCAATCTTTCGGCAGTCCATTTCCATTTGTGTTTTGTTTGCCTTTCAGATTTCAACTAAAATCTTCCAAGGGAAGGAACAGTAACATCATGTTTTAAAGTCCCCAGCACAAATTCTTTTATGTGTTACTGCGACCTCCTGCACCACTATCTTTGGTATAACCCATCTAATGTAATTGGACTCTGAAAAGTGATGAGTCAAAAACTCCTTCTTGCTAAGGGGGAAATTGTGCCTTCATTTGGGAAAGGTAGATCCATCACAGAGCTGGGAGTGAGCAGCTTCCACAGAGATGGTGGGAAAGGGCAGACGGCAGTCAGCAGGGCCTTAGAGGGGACAGAAAGAAGGATTTTCTGGGGTCTGGACAGAATTAACTGCAGCTCAAAGTCCCCAAGTCAACTGTAACTGGGTGTGGAAGCAAGCACCTGCCTGCAAGGATTTTGTAGGCAAGGATAGAACTGTACATGACTCATTTTAGTTCTAATCTAGCTACTTTGTGTTTCCTCTCTTCAAAAGCTTATGCTTCTTGTTTGTGCTCTACACAACCTGGCTTTCTGAGTTTAAAGCCTCAGTCTTCTCTGGGGAGCTCACTGTAAGAGAAGGTCTAGAAGGCAGCTCCACCTCAAAGCTCTGGCCAAACCAGAGTTATGTCACAACTTCACAGTACAAAATCCTTAGTCTAACATTTTTCTTGCTTTCCATATGGCATAGTAAGAAGGACGAAGTGGAAAACATATTAAATATAACAGGGTATTCGTCTTGATAACACTGTACCCCATATACCAAAAGCACTTTAGTGCCATAATGACTACATTCACAGAGAATAAGTTCAATGACAAAATGCAGGCTCATGCCAACCAATTCACCAGAAGAGGTTTGCCAGTCTGCCAACAGGGTTCAGAGACTCCTTCTGAGCTCTTTTCCTTCCCCATGATAGCCCTTAGGTAAATGTTTGCAGGAAATTCAAATACTTGTGAGCTGGCGGAGTTGCTGCTTCACAAGCCCTAACAAACGTAAACACTTCTGTTTCAGCACATCTGCCATTGCAATACCTACAGCTTTTCCAGAACCAAAGGATTAACTTTATTGTGCATTTGCTCAGCAGATCTGGTAACACAATATTGTACTTCTAAGCAGACAGATTACTCACAAGTTTCTGGATGCTACATCTTTAGAAACTCACTCTACTTAAAGATAAGTGTTGAATCTTGCAATCCCAGAAACATCCAGCTGATGTGAAAAACAGTTATACCAAGGGCCAGATGGATGCTATTTTTCCTCAGGTTATTTGGATATTCCAAGAGTAATGGTTTATTATTATTTTTTGCACTTTAATATTAAACAGATGCAGCTTGTTTGTAAAGACTGCTGTGAGCCGGGTTTTTTTTAGATTTATAAAATAAAACAATAAAGGATATAAGGAGTTAGAAGTTTGTTTTGTATTACTTTATCATTAAAGGGAAAAAGAGACATTATATCAATATAGATAATTACATGGGTTTTATATGATATATGTATTAAAGAGCATTTTATGAACCTGTATAGAGAAGCTTATTCAACACTTCTAGAAACCAGGAGTAATGCCACGGACATTAATTAAGTTATTTTATTTTTGGTAAGGGTAGCCTCAAATCTAGAAAAAGCATTTTGTGTGTGTCTGCGTGTGCAGCTGAGCACATCAGACACACTTTATTAAATATTAAGATACTTACAGAAGCATTTTCCTAGAAAGTCAGGTGTTATCTTGTTTTCTGGCTTATTTTTCAGGATGGCCATCACCTTGTCCCAGACTAGAGACTAATCATGAGAAGTGCTGAGTTCTTACAATTTCCACCTGACCCCATGGCAGCTGAGAGCTCTGCACTGCTGTACATTGGCCCTGCTACCTAGTACTAGCAAGGCCTGAAGAGGCTAAAAATAAACATGCTTTTATATCGAAGGAAGCAAAACGTGACTGACAGCCCTCAGAGCAATTTGCCTGCTAATCAGTTAGGAAGCTTCTCCCATAACCCTGGTCTCCCCATTCAGTTGACCTCTTCTGTGGTGTGTTTTGCCCTTTGACCTAAGGAGAATCTGAGCCTCCAAGTGATTTGATTTAGCCAAAATGTGTACTGTATATGACTGATTTCTTTGTACTTTATAGACATGAGACAGTCTAACTGCAAAAGCTTGGATATAAACTGTCTCCCTGAAGCAGATGTACAATGAGGATGTCCACTCAGCTGAATGCATTCCTTTCCTCACAACCAAGGAAAATTGGCCAAACAGATGAGCTATTTAAGTGTTTTGTGAATAGGTATCCTTGAAATGTGAAATATTTAATTACAAGGAGTATTGTTATTGCTGCTGACTATTAGCTTCACTCTGACTGCAGTTACTTTATTTTATTAGACTGTGAGGATTTCTTCTCAATCAGATTATAAAGCATCTTGCATTATAAAACCTTAGGTTTGGATGGTGATAATTTTTTTAAACATTCATTTTGTCTGGGCTGATAATTGCTATGCTGAGTTCCCATTCAAAAGCAATACTATTATTATTGTTGTGAAAATTCAAACATGAAGATTTCAGACACTATTGAGTGAATGACAAAAGTACAGTTTCCAAACTATAAAAACACATTTTGACCTTAGTTCTTACAAGAACTCTGCAGCCAACATGGAATGGATCTGTTCCATCTTAGCGTGGAAGTAATCTTAACTGAGGAAGTAGCACTGAGTCTTGCTGTGGAGGAAACTGGTTTTATTTGACTGAGTTCTGAGGGTTTAAAAGTCCAACCTCTAAGCCCGTTAGGTACACACTTTAAATGCACTTTATAGTTCATGTTACCAACATGTGGAATGTCGTCCCTTCCCAGGGGCTTTAACAGGATTGAGGCTGCTGAGCACTTCTCAGAAGTTGTCATTGCACTGCAGATTCGTGCCCACAAGAGCAGTGGACTGTATGTGTGGGTAGAGCTTACTTTGCCATGCCATCACTGACTAGTCCTACCAGTGGTTAGCCTGAACTTCCAAGTCTTAGAATAAAAGGAGGTTCTGAATTCAGGTGTTGCCATGTAATTTTTAGAACAGTACCATAACACAGTCCCTTGCTACTTTTACAGAACATAGTGTCTCTGTCTCCATGTCCCTAAAATAATTTGAAATTCCTTTGTCAGTTCTCTCTTCTACCCTTACAAAATGTTTCCCTGTGCTGAAAACCTAATTTATCATTGACGCAAAAGATCCACAGTTCTGGATGCAGACACTTCATTGACTCAGTTGGGAATTAATAGCTAGACATGCTTCTAAATGAATTGAAGATACAGTCAAGATGAGCGGTCCAGATCTGAACTTTTCTAGACCAACTTCAATAATAACACCTCTATAATGAGTATGTAGACAGTTCATAATCTGCATCTATGTGATCATATGAAATTTAGTTTGACAGGAGTTTGCTTCAGGCAGTATGACAAAACCCCAGTAACATATGTACAAAATAGAAATCAGTCAAGTTGACTCTGAGCTTCACAATTGCCCAATGGCATGGTTTTGGGGAGGGCACCAAGGTAGACTTTGTGGATAATCATCAGTGTCACCCTGGAAATACCAACACTGTGCTACTGTCTGCAAAACTATCATTGTCCTGCCAGGGGGCTGCTGAAGATATCAGACTCATTCACTGTGAGGACGAACATTGTAAAGACTAGCCAGTTCCGTACAATACTGGAGACTTGGGTTGGGGTACAATTCCTGCTCTTCAAAGTCATCAACTATTAATTTAAATAAGAGATTCAGGCCACCTACATTGTGCATGGAACATGGGAACTAAAGCCCTTCCTACCAGGTGTTGGGGAAGATGGGTGTTGGGGTGTCTCAATGGGTATTTGAAGTTAATTGAGATCAAGCCAGACCATCTGCCAGACACCATGACGAAACTTCTCCACCAACTGTGCAGGGAGCCAAGGTCACTGTCCTGGTTTGGCTAAAACAGGACCATTTCTCCTTTCAGTAGATTTTTTCCTTCAGTTAAGTTTCTTCTAAGTAACTGCACTTTCTGAAGTTGGCTACATGTTTTTCAGACAGTGTCTGCTTTCAGAATTGATAACGCCTGATGTTTATAATCGTTACTAAAGTGACAGCAGGGTGGTATACAGAAAGGCCCATGTTTATACCTATTCCTGTGGGAACCAAGGGCACTGTTGGCTCTCTTATGGTCCACACGTGAAAAGGCATAAAAGGGTCATACCTGCAGGAAAGTGCAGACAGGGCAGGTGACCAAGGGCTGACCAACGAGTATTCCATCCCATACATGTCATACTCAATATAAAGATAAGGGGTTACAGGGGTCAGCCCTTCTTCT
>NW_009621730.1:0-34002 GCF_000690535.1 Cariama cristata
CAGCTCTCAAATTGGAGACTCCCAAGTGCTGCTGTCAGGTATCATCCGTTATTTTTAGTACTAGCTAGGAGTTCTGAGCAGAGTCTGAATTCTGAATTCAATCCTTGCTTTGCTTTGCGCTCTGTAGTGTCCCGTGTTGTTTCACAGACTCACAGGAGGGCCGGGGCTGGAAGGGAGCTCTGGAGATGTCCCGGTGCAGCCCCCTGCCACAGCAGGGTCGCCGGTTTGGATTAGCTGAGGCGACAGCGGGAGGAGGTAGGCTCCTCGGCACCGACTGTCTGTTGTGCTTGCTGCGGGGGGGGGGTGAATATTTTCCAAGATTGAACTGAGAGACAAAGGTAACAGCAGCCCTGTTTCTTGAAAAGACCGAGTCAGCTCCTATCAGTCTGAAGAGAGCATCGACTGCATCATTTCTCCTTTTTATTTTTTTTTTCCCCCAGTTACTCAGCTGTCTTTGTCAGGGATAATTTTTGTTGAGTGGTTCAGAGTTTTATACCCTACCACATGCTACCCTGTAATTCCTGTTCTTAGGAGAACCTGTGCTAAATTATGTATAGACGCCCACACGAGCTGTGCAGCAGCATTATTATTTCATTTGCAAGAGAGGTTTCTCAGCTCAGTGAATGAAATTTTGGGGGTGAATTCTTGTGCGTTTAACTGCCATGTAACAGGAATTACCTTTGCAGCCAGGTGCCAGTCAATCGAGTGGATATAAACATCTGTCCATTTCTAATAACTTGTGTAGCGAATGACATCAAGGAGACAGAAATCGCACTCGACAGCTCCGATTTAACACGTCCCTTCTACTTCTCCTTTGCTTTAATTTCCTTCTGTATTTGCCTCTTTATTGCCTCAGCCTAAATCTCTCCAGTGCCGTGGGGAAGGAGCGGACGGTGTATGGCAGCCATTAGTTGAGTTTCTTAATGGATAAGTTTTCAGATGGTGGCAGTGTAAGACATTAAATAGAACGGCCTCTTCTGCCGGGAGATCCCTGCCTCTCTTTGCTGGGCTCTCAAAACCACGCAGAATGTTCTCTGCGACTCCTCGCCCTTCAAACCAAGCAACGCAAACGACTGGGGAGAAAACAGCGCTGGAGAAGGGCTCCCGTAACGCCTCGTTGCCTCGCTCGTGCCAGGAGGGACATGCAGGTGGAGGTGGCCATAACTCTTCATTCAATCCTCTTTTACTCTGGAAAACCGTAATTTCTGCCCCTCTGTTGCTAGCAGTAGATCAGGACCGAAGCTGGGATCAGCTGCAGGGGCCAGCATGCAGGTATCCGAGTCACGAGGTCCCCCGTCACGCAAATCCTCAGGCGCGTTCTTCGTGGTGGGGAGGAGGACACAAGCACACAGATTTCCATCCCTCCTGCAAAGCCCAAGTTACCTGAGCATGGGGTAAGGACAGGTGTTAAAAGTCCCAAACTCTGGGTAAGGACAACACCATGCCTGTAGCAAGAGAACAGGATTTAATGTACTTACGTTGCAGGATTGCTGCTACGTATTCCTGAATGCAAATCAGATTTAGTATTACGACTTTATTTCTGTGCTACTTTTATGAAGCATACTTAAGTATTTTTCTTAAGCTCCCACCTTTTATTTCAATTTTTAATGTACAAATTATTAAGCATTTGCCTCTGTTTTTATTTGAGATACAAATGACTGTTGTTCATTTGAACATTTGCACGTAGCAGTTGCTCAGCATCTCCCCTCACCTCCATGAAAATATTGTCCAGGTCCGCAAAGTGGACTGGGGAATCACAACCCTGGGCAACGGGCAGAGCAACCTGCCAGTGCATGGTGCAGAATTGGAGCTGGGTGTCTCTGAAGCTGAAGCACAAAACTCAGTGTCCTGAGGGTAGGGAGAAAGTACAAAATACTGTTTTTCCTAAAATGGCCAGTAATTGTGTCTGGAGTACAAGGATATAGGTTTTTCCAAAGGAAATTAATTCTGGTCTCATTAAGGTGGCCTACATCAGGCATGTCGCATGACAAGAGCCTGAGGAAGATGCTGAGTGCTGGAAGGTCTTGCCCATGAAGCGCGGAGGATCTTGGGTCCAAAATAGACGTTGCCTGTGGGAAGACCTACAGAAGTGCAATAACCTCTGGGCTGTGTTCTGCAGTGAGATGACTTAGACGCCTCCTGCAGAAGCCCTTTTGCTTTATGAAGCCTTGCTATATACTCCCTGCGGCAAAGTGAGAGACTGTGTGATATTGCCTCTTCAAGCCTGGGTGACTCAGCTGGTGGGAAAATAGGATCCCGAGCCAAAAAAGCATGCCATAAATTTAGAAGTGAGCTGGTCTTTGGGGAATGAGAAGGTGGACCCAGGAAGTCAGGACCATCCTGATCCCTGGAGTCCAGCGCTTTTGCTCTGAACACGATGAACGTGTCATGTGGAGTGGAACAACTTCAAGTAGAGTTGATACCACTGTTTTAAAAGTTTTCTGTAGAGCTAATACAATAAAGCAAACTTTATTTTCTCCTCTGCCGGGTGTTAGATGCTAACAGGGAATACTGGCTTTTTTCTCTTTCCCCCTCAGTGAAAACCAAAGAAGCAGCAGGTGTTTTCTTGGTCCAGCTTTCTGAATCAGTCTTAAATTCCTTTTTTATATATATATATACAAAAAATATGTAAAGTGTGTGAATACATTTTATATATATTTAGCTACTAAATTGATCCAGTATACCTCGAATACGGACCACAACCAATGAAACCCCTACAAAACTGCAGCTACAAGTCTGTGCCTGTAGAACGAACAGGTCCTGATCTCCTCTTGAGTAAAAACTTCCCCTTCAAAACAGAGCGTACCCATTGAGCATAGCCACGTGCTGACCATTTGTAGGAAGAGACGTAAACGCTGCTTTCTGGTATGGATACGTAGTGTGAGCCCCCTCCGTGATTGACAGCCCACGCTGTCCCCAGCCCCCTTCCCAGCCGGGGGGTGTGAGGAAGCTGGGTGGTTTCCTTCGGGAGGGGGATGCTCTACCCCGGGCTTTGGGCAGGTCTGGGATCTGCTGCTGAAACGCCTGCTGGTCCTACAGGCAGTAGCTTGATACCAGCTGTACTTTGGAGAAACGGACTGTTTAGAAGCAGTTTTTTCCCCTTTGTCTTATTAAATCGTAAGACCGATACAGAAATGTCAAAGGTGCTATCTCTGGGTGTTTTCCTCACTCTGTGTTTTGGGCACCTGCTAGAGCTCTGAACTTGAGCGTGGCTAACTTTAATGCTATGACTATTCCCCTTGAAACAGATGGCACAGCTGGAGAGGAGAAAATCAGCATGTGTGAAAATATTTTCAGGATGGGAAGATAATGGCCCCATTTTTTTTTTCTTCCCCCAAAATTATGGCAGCCCTGGTGTATCACAGTGAACTTAAAGGAGCAGATATATGTGGTCATAACAAAAAAATGAGTAAGGAGTTAAGTGAGCATAAAGGCAAAACCTGTAGGTTACTTAGCAGTTTTCAGCAAATCAATGCAATCCTTGTTAGACCACAGTGAAGCACTGCGGTGACCTTCAGGGCTGCACTCCCACTGCGAGCTAGAAACTTCTGAGTGATTGCCCGTGTTGCCTGCCCACTGCCGGAGTATTTTTGGCTTTTAGTTTTGTCTCAATCGCTGAAAGGTCAATAAACTGCTCATTTATTTTAAGACCTAACGGTTCACTGAGCTGACAAATCTTGCATCTCTCAGTGCTGCAACATAATAGGACTTCATCTGCTTTGATGTCTCAGGTACTTTTGCAGATCTGGATTTGTAGCTCTACAAGTAAAACTGATGCAAGTTAATAACCTGTTAAGGGTAGTTTAACCTTTTTCCCCTTAATTTCCTTATTTTTCCAAATTGGCATGTTTCTAGAGCTCCAGTAGCTGTCCTGTTTCAGTCAAACTCTGTAACTCTTTCAGATGTCAATGGAGTTGATTCACAGCCATTTCTTCAAAAATTCATGTCTTGTGGTGGTTGTGTGAGCAAAACCCATATCAGCTACAGCTGACCTGTTATATTTGGACAGTTCAGTCTGAAGAATGAAGAACGGGATAGTGTTAATTTCCAAAAAAGTACAGAGATCTGTCTTATTTTAGAATCCTACCTGAATAAGGCAATGGCCGTGGAGTTTCTTCAGGTCATTAGGGATTCACTTCTTGGAGAGGAAAAAAACAACCTAACCACAGGTGTAGTGTGAAAATAATGTGTGAATAGGGAGGGACACGGAAGAAGCCCATCCTCTCCAAGCATACTGAAATAGCTTCCTTGCTCAGGGGAATGGAGAATACCCAGGGCCGCAGTTTGGGTAACGGTTGCCCTAACCAGGGTTGCATCACCTGTTCAAAACTGTATTTATCTTGAATTGCCTAGTTATGTCACTGAAAGGGAATATCATAGGGTATCTACTTACAGGCTGTGCAGAACCCAAACACTGAAAGGAGCACAACTGATGGACCTCTGGGCTCTCAGCAGTTACTGAAGCATCCGGAGCCAATGTGGCTGCTGTTTAAAAACAAAAAAACTCAAAACCAGATGGTCAGTGTTGCCCCTAATTTAAAGCACGTCTAATTTTCCCACTGGCTTTTTGGAGTTTAAATGCCAGTGAACATATTGAGAATTGCAAAGATTTAAAAAAAAAAAAAGACATCTTTAAACTTGCAGCAAAAATAACTTGCGGAGAAATATTAGTAAAGATCATTGATTCGTTAAAAGGGATCTCGAACTGTAATTTCAGCTTTGCACAGTGAAAAATAAGAGGAAAAAGTGGTCAGGAGTACTACAGTGGCTGTGGAGGGAGCTGTTATCTGTGGATAAGGACGGGAGAGTACATGGAAGACAGCCTTGGAGGTTTTCCTATGGCTTTTAAAAATGGATTTCTGCCCAGCTGGTGGATTGATTTCCAGGGTGATGTAGAAACTCAATGCCCCTACCTTCATACTGGATAACAGGACTGATTGATTAAAGAAAAAGTTAGAATACTTAGTTAAGATGCTTCATTTATGCATTAAAAGTACCCAAGCAGACCAAAGCAACAAGAGTTAACAGAAGAGTCACACAAAGAATGTGTCTTTAAAGGTTTAACTTAATATACTTCAGAGCAAAATCTGAAGGACCAGAAAGTATGTGGAAAACAAATCTAATTTTAAAATAGCAAAGATAAACCAATAAAGCTGATCCTATCAAACAATTTCAATTATGGAATAAAATGCAGAGCTAGGTTAACTGATGTAGTTCTAAACACATAAAAAAGCATATTGATTAAATATATAACCAGCACTGGATCAGACAGAGGTAGGATGGGTGGAATTTCCAATAACCTTCAAGAATTCATCCTTAAGGAATTTCAGGAATACTTTTTGGGAGGAGACAGAAGGGCAGAGCTCCACATCTGCAGTACAGCCCCTCTGAACGCCAGAAACCCCTTCCTCACTGTGAGGTGACCAAGCACTGGCCCGGGTTGACCGGGGGGCTTGGGGGGGTCTCAGTCCCTGGAGATACTCAGAAGTCACCTGGACACGGTCCTGGGTGGCCACCCTGGGTGGCCCTGCTTGGGCAGGGGGTGGGACCCGGGGGACCTCAGAGCTCCCTCCCAGCCTCAACCAGTCTGCTGTTCTGTAGGTCTTACTGGCTTCAGTTACAGGCAACCAGTACCTCCTCTATATCCATCGCTCCTCTGAGGATCCGAGGAAAGCACTGGACCCAGTTAAGGAGCAAGTTGCCTAAGAAGTTGTGTATGAAGCCGCTTCCAGCTAGGAAACTGATGATGGGAATGAATGTTATTAACGAGCGCTTTTCCTGCAACTTCTGAGGCGTGCCTTCGAGCTTTGCTACCTGTCCTTACTACTCTTACTGTAAACCGTGCAAGTTTACAGGTGTGAGGAGATACCTACAACACTGCCAGAGCTTCCTCCTGTTCCCCTCGCCTTGCTGTGGCCCTGTGCCTTAGCCATAGCTCCTCGTCTGGGTGTTTTTCCCGACGGGGCACTGTGTGGGGGCTGAGGACGTGCTATTCGGCTGGCACGGTGCTCCTGCACCTAGCGCGATGCCATGGCTCCCCATGGTGCCAGGCATGCCCCAGGGAAGAACGCCTTCCCCTTTTGGATTAGTTTATTAGAACGTTCCTAGACTGTTTGGCGTGGCAGTCATGGGTAAGTACAACGGTGAAGACCAAGCACTCAACTGTTGTTGTGGTGTGGCATAAACTGAAATGAGAGATGCACAGCTCCAAGTTTAACAGCTCTAACCTCCGTGTATCTAAATATAAAGATCTTCCGCTGTATTGCAAACAAAATGGAGCTGAACACCCCACCTCCAATTCCATAAGCAGGAAAAGTGGGATATATTCATTAAAACACTGAGAGAAAAATATAAATTATTCTTAGATAGAAATATTTGAATACGGCTTTGCGTTGAGTGGTGCCTCGCTATAGATGTTCTCGTCATTGCCTCCTGGCTGGCGAGCGGCGTGGTTGAACCTCGCTTCAAGATGAACCTGTCTGTGGCAGTCGTGGACTTGCTAAAAGGTGATGATTCTTTGGGTAAGTTTGTGCACAAATAAAAGAAAAAATTGAAATGAGTAGTCAACTATAAATAGTCCAAAGTTACAAACTTCCTGAAGAGGCGTATCAGATATTGGCACCGTTGTGAGGAAACTTGTTCTTAGGAAACTGTGAGCACACTTTAAACTGTTTTTCTAATAGGGCTGAATGTAAGCATACCCCAAGTTATCCTCTGAATTTGAGCATGGACTCCTCGCTCTAAATGATGGCAGACACTTCTTGCCGTATTTTCGAAAGGGAACATTCCTTTAGTTACGTGAAGAAAACATGAAGTACAAGACAGAAAGATTGTACTTTGGCAACTTCTTTCCAAGAGCTTTAATTACCCATCTTTGTCACAGAAGCATTGGCAGTTATGCTTACACAGGCATGTTAATCAGCAAGGAAGAAAGGGAGATTTTAGACCTGACACAGATTTTTTTTTTTTTTCCTAGAACTAAGCTTGTTTGGCTTTTGCATGTGTAAGGTATATAAATAGAGATTATTACAGGATTTAATTATTTCTGCATAGTAGGTGTCTCCAAAGGAATGCAATTTGTCAGTTTTGTTTCACAATATGGAATACTGTGAATTTATGGAAGTAGTAGGAGGAAAAAATGACCTGAGAGGCTCCTACCGATTGCCTCTCTTCAAGGCAACCTAAAAATCCTCCTCCTTTGTCAGGCTGTATTAAGTGGGAATCGTATCTGGTTCTGTACATTTTGAATGGAAAGCAGTTCATTTTCCATATTTTAATTCTTGAAATCAATTTTCGGTTTGGTCTGTGCTGTTGCAATACACCGTTTTTTTGCAGGATGTGTATTTGTTCCAGATGACGGTGTACGGTATGTATGACCTTCCCTGCATGCTGTATCTCAGCACCATAGCTCTTTATTAGGATTCTACTTTATATTCATCGCCGTATATTAATTTTTAACATCTTTCTACTTTTTTTCTCCCCTAACAAGACCCTTATTAGGTGCACATATAACGAAGGGTGAAGATCACCAAAATATTCTGCCCGATAACCAGGGGTGGGTGCTCATGTCCCACCTCCCAGATTTGTAACCTCTCCAGATAATTTGCAAGCTGTGTAATGTGTGCGCAGACGAGGGGTGCTGCTGAGAGGGGTGTCCTACCATTACTAACGGAAACTTGCTCCTTTGGAATACTAGTTGAATAATTATGAAGGTCGAAAGAGGTGGGAAGGAGTAGCACAGCATTTATAACCGGTAAAATGAAGCCAATAACACTGAAATCTGATGGATCTGGGCCAACACTGCTGTTAATTAATCATTGCCTGCTACCTTGCTGGAGGTCTGCGCGGCTGGATGCTCTCTGTAAAGGATGGATTGCCCAGCTCTGGACCCGTCTTTAGTGTGGGTACCAGTAAAGCCATTGAGGGCAGCTGAGATCAGCCGGAGAGCAGCCTTGCTGGGGCCCTCGGTGGTCATAGCGACCGTCAGGCAGCGAGGGTCTCTGTGTTTAACATCATTTTGGTATCTCCCTTTGCCTTTTGCTGCGGTCCCAGGGGAGGGAGGAGGGGGGATCGGGGGTGTTGCTCTACCCTTGTATCTAGAAGGTGGGGTACTCTCCGGTACTTAGCGCTGCTCTAGCTAATACGTACTCCTCTCAGCAGCTGTTTTCTGTAAGCTGCCGTAACTTGAGTGTATGGTGGAGGTCTGAGCCTGTAGCCCCTGTCATGCACTGAGCAAAGCCCGGAGGAAAAGCGAGAACGGGGCTGTAGGCGTGCAGCAAGTCACAGCCCTGGGGGAAACGCGGGTCTCCAGCTCTCCGCAGGCGTCCTCCGTGGAGACGCCTCTCCACTGACGAAACCACCCGTGAACAGGCAAGGAAGCAGGGGATGCAATACTGACCTTCATTCACAGAAAACCTGTGGCCAATCTGGTTGTCTTTCTCTTCTCTGGATATTGTTAAATCTGCACCCTGAAACAACACCAAGTGAACTTTATGATACCAATGGCCCTTTTTTCAGTAACGACTTGTAAAAAACCTGCCTCTTAAGCTTTCATAGTTGACATTGAACTGCTGAATAGAGGAAAAGATTTTCTTGGTTCAAAAAAAAGAATGTGAAATTTCACCATTTGTCTTTGGAAGGTGATGCTTACAGCAAGAGCAACAATTTCCTCACTCCACCATGCTGACTGCCATTTCAAAATTTGCCCTTTTCAAAAATCCATCTAAATCTCATATCGTTCTAGGTTTACCTTAAGTACTGATTCTAACCTTGGTCTAGCCATGCTATATTTGTTTTACTCGCGCGAACTACTACTTTTACAGTCTTTTTTTTTTTTTTTTTTATAGCTACATCGTGTGCTTTGTATCTAGGCACAATCCAATCTTAAGCATCTATACAAGTCCTTAAAAATACGGAAAGTCAGACTGAAGAATCAGCCAAGAACTGATCAATCTGTTATGTCACTTAAAAAAACCCACCAACCCAATGTGGAGGGGAGATGAACAAAGCAGCACGGGAAATACTGGGATTTAGAGATGTGCTTTTCTGAAGAAAATAACTTACTCGCACAGGTAATCTATTTTACAGAGCCTGGAGAATTATTATCATGAAAAGCAAAGGATCATTATTTAACAAATGGAACTAATTTGACAAGGTAGGATTAGGACCCAATTGCCTCACGGTGTTCAAATGACTTCCGTGGCTGACAGATGCGCAAACGGGAGCGGAGGTTGCTGTTGCTGTAGTGCCGGAGGATTTTGAGGCCAGTGGGAGCCATAAACAGATGTTCAGGGCCAAAACTCTCCCTCCTGCGTGGAGATGGAGGGTGGTACAGGCAGCACGGGGTGTCCTCCGAGGGAGGCAATCAGATCTGCAAGGTTAGCACAGCTTGTTGTGCTGAAATCGCTGCTTTTTGCAGCACACAGCATAGGTTATGTGAATGTAGGGAACGAACAACAGGAGGGGTAAAAGGTGGAAGGTTTGAGGAGTAGTAAAAAGGTTGATCACATCGCTCTGGGGAGAAACAAGTGGAAGAAGCAGGACTGAGAGGAGATGGAGTTCACACCAAGGAGGAGACGATGGAGACACTGAGCAGACTGGAAATAATGAGAGATTGAGAAATAGTGGCTCCAGATGGAGGTAATACTGATTTTTTGTTAGGGAGGGAAGCAGGACATTACGGCTTTCTGTTCTGAAGGCCGTGCACTTGCATCAGCCAGAGTTACATGGGCTGGGGAACTGGGGCTGTCAGTGCTGATGCTGGGCGAGAGGGACTGGGTACCTCTGGCCAGGGATGCTTCCCTTTTGCTTGAGGGAGGTAAGTCGTTATCTGAGCTGAGGGAAAAAGAGAAAACTGTACTTAAAAATTTCTAATTATGAGAAGCTAAGACCATGATAGGCCATAATAAGGAAGTTTGAGTGATAAATTGGAAGATAAGTATTCATGAAAATTAAGTTAAAATAATAACGAGCGGGAGGAGTCATTTTTGTGTTTCCAAGCCGAAGCAGTGGTCTGCCCTGGCCGTAGCTGGCACTGCAACCCTACAGACAGCTCTGCTCCGCTGCTGGGACAGCTGCAGGGCACGGTATGGCCTGGAGAAGTGATGTCCCCGTGTCCTCTGCAGATGCCCTGTGTGCTGAAGGGGCAAAAGGCCGTTTTCTCCCCTAAGGGTATTGCTGTTGTCCACTTCCCTGCAGGATTCAGACCCTTTCTGCTGCTGGGGCAGAAAAAAGAGCTGAGTTTTACTGCAGGAGCAGGCTTCATAGTCTTGGATCAAGAGCACCAGACCACACAGGGCTGCGAATTCGGAGCTCTTGCAGTGTCGGTGCCAGCTACCACGCTGCCACTAGAAGACCATCAAAAGCAAGAGGGAGGACACTTCAGAAAGTAGTTCAGTCTTTAAGGAGATTTCTCCTTCAACCACGCCCGGAGGGCTTTGCCTGGGCAAACTGCGATGAACAAAACCCTCGGGGCTGGTTGAAGGGCAGGTGAAGCGCACTTGCTGCCTAACCTCTGCTCTTCGACTTGTTTTATGTGTGGGAAAATAGTCACGGTGCAAATGCAAGATAAGGTTTTTATCAGACTTGGTACTTAAAAACAAAGATTTAAATTTTTTTTTATCTCTGGTCAGAAAGGAAGCAATTTCTCCAAATAGAAAATAACCCCATGAATAAAACCAAAAATCAGCAGACACCGTAGCTTATGGCAGAAAAGTTGGGCGTAGAAGAAGAGCTAATACAGAATTTACCATTAGCATTTCATTGGTACTATGATTTTTTTTTTTCCCTGCAACACCTTGTCTAATTTTGAGTCCGGATTGACTCAGGCTTTTCATCTCCCCCCTTCCCTGCCCAGATGTCACTTTATTTTTGAAAAAGGAATCCCACAATTTAGGCACGTTTAAGGGCATATGCCATTGCTGTGGAAAGGATGGTGGTGGCTGCACCAGTAGCCTCACTGGTGTTCACTGGGGTGCACTTGCTGCACCTGCCGGGCATGGTTCGTGACCGTACGTTTGAAGCAAATCCCCCCCTGCTGCTGTGGCTCTCCGCAGAGCAGAGCCCATCTTGCAGGGCAGCGTTAACTTGAGCTGGGTGCCCTCGGGGTGAAGCTCACCCAGAAGATGCTCTCCGAGCACTCATGGGTGTTCGGCCCCTGGGAGCAGGTCAGAGCTGGAAAGGTGTGTGGTGGGAGACTGGTCCTCCGTGTTGGCTCAGTAGACCCACTCCGTCCGCTGCTCTTCCCCACGCCTCCCTTCCTGGAAAGGGCTATACAAATACATATTTTACGTGTTTGAATAAACAATGAAGACTGCGCTTTGGACCAAAAAGAACCCTTTCTTTCTTTTCTTTGCTTCTGGCTGCATTTCTGTTCCGTTTCTATGGAAACAGAAGGATTGGCAAAGACTACGAGGAAGTCCCGGACGTTGTCATTTCACAGCGCTGGTTTTGTTTTTGCTGATGTGATGTTTGTTTCTGTAGGACCTCACCAGCAGTGTAGAGCTGCTGGCTGGGAGCTGGCAGGGCCATTTGACAAGCGTCAGGATCCATCCTGCCCAGGGAAACTTCTGTGCAGAGCTCCTCAGCATTGGGTGTGATGGGGTACAGCTTTTGGTCTGAGATATCAATGAACTCCGAAATCCAGTACGGCTTTGGTGTTGTGGTAGCAGGATTGGAAAATACGTTGTCAGAGCTCCGGAAAAATGCCCCTTTTTAAATAAGGGCTGCCTTCTTGCAAAGCCTAATGCTGCCAAAGCGGTGACGTTACTTTAAACCAACAGGTCTTCTACTTTAGCTTTCAAATGATTCTGTCTCTGTTTGTACCCCAGCCTATTCACCTAAATGTCCATTTCCCCACCAGACTAGCAGTTCTTCATGGAAAAGGGAATTAAAAAATACCACTGTTTATTCTAATACCCATTTTTTTCAAACAGTGAAGGGTTGGGTGACCAGGTCGGATCTCCATGGCAGAGTTTGCATCCAATCTGATCACAGCTTAGGTAGAAACTGAGTCATACACGGAACTGAAATAATACTTTGAATTATGTGAGTGTTCACTTGGCACCATGCTAGAAGCTTTTGTTCAAAAACAGAGAAATCATTATAATGGACAGCTTTTCAGTAACGTTCATTTTCCTCTTTTGCACGATACAATTTCCTCTAAAACTAAGGATTATTTTTTTTTCCCCAAAAAATATATTCACAAAATCTACAACCATAAAAAGACTGTGATAGTACAGCTGGAGAACTTCACGACTGCCTGTTTCTGTGGAGGACTAGTGGTTTTGGTTAATGCACGAGAACACGTAGCAGCATGAATTAGCTGCTCCACTGCTTGGGCTACCTGAGAGCGTGAGCTTCAGTGTCAGTCGGTACCCCAAACCAGAGGAAGGAACAAACACCATGACTGACTGCGAGTTTGCAAAACAAAGAAAAAAGCTTTGCATCATACGTGATGTTTGGATTTGCTAGAACAAATGAATTTCAGTAAACTTGTATTTGAATTGTTGATTGGAAGATGGATGGCTGACATATCCAATATAAATACAAGTTTTAAAAGAGCTTCATGTACCACCTTGAATTCTTTGGGATGCTTTTTTTTATGCTGGGCATATTGGGTGTGATGCATGATATTCTCATGATATTCTTCTTATTCCAAGAGGTCAGCTGACCTTTACTCCCCTTCTCCTGAGTACGTGATGGAGTTAATTGTCTTAGATCAGTTTATAAGTTCATTCAAAATTTCCAAGCGCATTCAGAATTCAGGTGTATGGTCGTAAGCAAATGAAGCCAATGAAACCAAATTCTGGAGTAAAGATAAAATTATTTGTACAATTAAACTTTGAGTACAATTAACATACAATAAATGATTTGTTATTGTAAATTTAGATGTCAGTCTGGTTTTCCTGCCCAGTTTTCCCTAGCTAAGCGTGCGTTACATGCTCTTTCCGCAGTCCAATACAGTCTCTTTTCACTTGGTTGTCAGCTGTGCTCGCAAGCTGGAGACCTCCGAATGCTCCCTTATGCTCTGCCTGTAATTGATGGCTTTATCCCAGAGAAGCAGGCCCAAGGTACATCTCGCCCCGTACCACGTTGTGCTCCTCTGCCCCGCTGCCTGGAAGGCACGGCTGGAGCAGGTGGTGACCCCGTGGCTCTTGGCCACCCCCGGCCCGCTCCCCCTGGGGACTCTGCCATCAAAGCCCAGCCTCCCTGAGTGCTGCAGAGAGGTCCGGCTTTGTAAACAGATCTTAAACCCGTGTGTGTGCCTGCTCGGTGAGCCACAGGGAAATTAGTTTGGTGAGCCAGCAGAACTTTTTTCCCTGTTGTAGCATACCTGAGGACTGTATATGCATATGTACGTATATACATCTGCCTCCCTAGTGCGTATGCCTGTAGCCTCCAGTCTGCCTTCGCTGTGCACTGGAAACCTTACTGCTTAACACCTAGAAATCTTCGCACTAAGGCTCATGGTCTAAGACTCCAAAAACTCTGAATTGTAACATAAAATACGGTATGATAATGTCTTTTGTGGTTCATTGGAATAGTTATAATGATCAAACATTTTACACCCCTACTATCAGAGGAATGTTGTTAAACCACGCAACTCAACCATAGGTGCCAGGCAATCAGGAATGCATTCCAGTAAAGAGCTGCTTTGGTATAAAGACACAGAAATGAAGGAATAAAAACATCTGCTTAGATTTTTTTTTTTTAATTATTCTTGGATCTGTTTGTTGGATCATTTATTCTTCTTAATAACCACTACTTTGATTACAAAAGATACTTGGTACTTTGGCTCAGTAATGCACTGGTGGATGGCACTTGCAGGGTGTAAATTAGATACGTTACTCACCATGAGGGTGGTGAGGCAGTGGCAGAGGTTGCCCAGAGAAGCCGTGGCTGCCCCATCCCTGGGAGTGTTCAAGGCCAGGTTGGATGGGGCTTTGAGCAACCTGGTCTGGTGGGAGGTGTCCCTGCCCAGGGCAGGGGGGTTGGGACTGGGTGGGCTTTAAGGTCCCTTCCAACCAAACCATTCTGTGGTTCTATGGTTATCCTCTTATTTAGTCAGTCTAGAGGTTTGTGTTTGTTGGTTTTGTTTTGGTTTTTAACTAGATTTCTCTGTCTTGTTTATTCTTTAATGACTAATGCTGAAATTGGAAACCTTCACTCCCGGTGTCAATGTACAGCTGTCGGTTGGAATCTGCTGGTTCTGAATACAAATGGTCACTAACCATTTAGACATTGATTTGCATGTGCAAACATTGATTTCCATATTAATGTAATGTTGATGTACTAGAGTAGGCTATGGATTTTTGATGATTGATTTAAGTTGTAATTATTCAGAACAGAAGATAAGCTGTGTGGCTAGAAAATGCAGATTGTTTTTGCATGTAATTTCTGGAATCATATCGTCAGGTGCTTTTATGAAGATACTCTCAGGAAATGAGTCAAATACAAAGATAAGCTGTACTTAGGGAATGCCTAATTAATAACTACAATTATAATATTTTGGTCTAAATATTAAAAGAAGTCTCATTAAAGGAAGGCAGGGGCTGCTTTTTAGGCTGGCTTGACTGCAGGAAAGCTGAATCTGTAAGAATAAAAAGTTTTCTGCAAGAGCTTTGATTATACTTCTGAAGTATTTAAAACAAAATAGTGCTTGTGCATCAGCTAAGCTGATGATCGCCGCACCAAAATGGCAAATGGTTCAACTTGTGGGGCGTACCAGGGGTGTAAGAGTGCCCTAACACCGCAGTGCAGTGGGGTGGTGAGATGCTGCTTCCGACTCTGAATTCTGAACCAATTTTCTCCAAAGCAATGGCTGTCCAAAGCGTTCATTTTCTCTTTTTGTTGTCTGTCCTGCTGTCATTGCACGGTGGTAAAACTGAAAGGAAGAGAGCTTTATGCATCCTTTGCTGACGGTGAGCAGGCACCAGCTCCTGCCCGCTGCCCCGAACCAGCCGGCTCCAGCCGCCGAGCTGCCCGTGCTGGGATTTGGGGCTGTACGCTTTTCACCTCTCTGCAGTTTCCATTTCCAGCTTTGATCTCGGATTATTAGGAAAATCCTCTTTGTTATATGTTTGTTTGGTGCCAAGAGAAACAGGATTCCCATCCTGTCAAACATTTCAAAAATACTTCCAGTGCTTCTGTAAAACAAATACTTATATTGCTGCTCATAATAGCCCTCAAAAGGCCTGGCTGTAGGCGATATCTGTTCCCTCAAAGTAATAACACGATTTTGGCTTTAGCTTTTTAAGATGAAGCAATCTTTGTGGAATATCTGCTTAAAACAACTGCAGCCTGCAGGAGGCACATGCTGAAGCACCACCATGTTCTCTTTCCGAGAACTTTGCTGGGGAGCGTTTCAGGTTGCTTGTCTTGATAGGAAGAAAAACCCTAAGGATGAAAGAACAAGATCTGAATTTTGAGTTGGTTTTTAAACCTCCCTGGCATAACCAAAGTAAAGGATGATTGCACTTCATAGACACTTCCTAAACGGCTTTTGTTATGTGAGCGTCTTAACCCCTGTGTGCTATTCTGCTGGGTGGACACTTTTGGAGGATGCTCCTGGGAGGAGCGTTTTGTGTTGGTGTTCCCTGAACGCTGCTCTGAATGACCGGCACGGCTGTGGAGCAGCTTGTAGGCATGTCGGACTTGCTCAGGCCAGGCTGGTGTGAGCCTGCCTCTACCCAAAAACTGTAAAAGCCCAAGCCACTGCGATAACCAGCCTCCGAGAGTGCCTGGGCTTGGCTCTAACATGTCCTCAAAACTTGTGTTTTGATCCAGTTCATTGCTGGCCAGCTTGCTTGACTTTAACCTCAATCTGAAATGGATGGTAGAGGCACACCTGAAGTCCTTTCTCATCCATTTGGTCTATGGAAATATGGTGAGAGGAGGTTATGCCTAGGAGATTCAGACATCGTTTGTGTTCATTTGAAAACAGCTTATATACTTTCGGTGGTTACAAAATATCCTACTTAGAAAAAAAAAAAACCCACTTAATTTTCTATGCTGAATGTTTATAGTTGTTTTATAAAATCTGGGAGTTCTCGATATTAATAACATACTTTACTGAAAATTCACTGCTACTTCATACTCGGTCCCTCCCTGGTGAGCAAACCATTTCTCTTCAGGAGAGACCTGGAAATTCCTCCTCCCTCCCACCAGACCGCTGCAGCAGAACGGATCCGGGCACAGAGAGGTGCTGTACAGGGTGTACTTTAATTATAAAATCATTTCATTAACGGCTTAAGGTGTTCTCCACAGACCGATGAATAACCGGTATGCAAAGCGTTTTTTCTGGGGACCGTTGTTAGTGATTGTCATGGGCTTCAGATAGAGAAGATAATTATATTAGGATAATGTATTGGTTTCCTTGCTAATCACAGGCAATTTACCATGGTTTTAATAACTATGACTTGTCATTTCAGACCCAATGAAGTAATGTAGAGGAACAGATAAGAACTTTATCTAGTAATTCAATATATCCCATGCCTATTATCTCCTTTGTGGCAAGATTTGTGTAATGTGAGGTATTACAGCTTGAACAGAAGATTCCATGAAGCTATTAGAATTAATTTCCACAAACAGCTTTGTACTGAGCTTTTAGGGGAAAAAAATCCTGGAAGAACATGAACAAAATATTTTCTGGTTCAGGTTTCGACCAATGTTTCTGAGTGGTCTGATACTAATAATTTTCTGCTTCCACTTGTGGCTTCTGTAAAGGGTGTCGTATGCATTTACGTGACAGGCACAAACTTGTTCCTTACTCTGGTGATCTCACAGGCAATATTGCACAAACACACAAGGAGAGATGAATTTTTTCCTGGTTAAGTCTTAACATGGCTAGTCTGCAGTAAGATGGATGAAGAAAAGGCAAGGAAATGGAGAAAAGAAATAAGAACTATTTAAAAATAATAATGCTAAAACATGGAAGTAAATGAGACCTCTTTACTTAGCACTAAAACTACCTAAAAACCTAAGCCTAGTTTTTAAATGCCATTGGATAGCAGCTAGGAGATACCAAAATTTGAAATATTTATTGCTCCCTGTTGGTGTTATTTTCCTTTTAACAAACTATAGGTATGCTGAATGATTTTGTGTCAATTATGATGCTTTGTAAGCAAAGGACATTCTCCAGTCAGGGCTACCAAATATTTTGGAAACGCTCAAATGAAACTTTGACATTTTCTGCGTAAGCCCAATAGAGAGAAGTAGAATGCCAATTTCTACTAGTGTTAAAAAACCTAAATTTCCTAATTACCGAGATGTCTGCCATGTGCATATGTGACTTGTCTCTGCAGGCAAAAATCCTCAAGGATGAGGAGACCTTGCTCAGACTGGGTAATTCCAGCCAACAGAGACCCCAAGGAATAAGAAAGCACACACTGTATTAAAATGTTCTGGTGTAATTAAAAAAACCCCCACTATTAGGTTGATAATCAGTGTTTTATGGATTAAGAGCTGGTGAAAAAGGGAGAAACCTTGCTTTTATGTGAAATTAGTTTCCGAATTCTAATATCATGCTTAAAATTAGCCAGTTCGTGGGGTAGGAAGCCATTTAGCACATCCTCCTCTCTCTCCCCCAAAGAGCCCTCAATTCATCGGCCTCTTCGGAGTTCGTGGCTGTGGTTCCTGGGGCGCGGGGGCAGTGGGTGGAGATGGGGAGGGCAGAGGAGGGTGACACCGGCTGCCGTGCCCTTCGCCTCTCCTGGGTTCGGTGTAGGGTCCCGTTTGCTGCTGGCTCCCCGGGTTCCCCTGTACCGCGGGCTAAACTGCTATTCGCTTTAAGAAGTTTGAATACCCAAACATGAAATCAAAAGGTAATTTTGCTTTCTCAAGTGACACAAGTCCTTACTTTAACTGCAGCAAAGCAATGACATTCAGCACAGACAAAATGCAGTAAATAAAATACATATATAACTGTTCCACAGGTCCAAGCTCAAAATAAATCACAGGTCATTATCTTTCCCTGTTGAGTTACAATAGTCGTAGCGGCCCTACAACATATTATTGTTAGCCTGTTATTCTGTTGGCTCTTGTAATTACCCTTAGCTTTTGCTGATGCTTGCAAGAACCATTCCCCCCGCCCCGCGCTTTCGGCAGGACGCTATCCCCCTGCAGCGCGAGATGGCCCCTTGACGGCGTTTTTCACTTTTTCTCTCTTCTCGTTGTCGCAGCGTGACGTGTATGAGCTCAAACCACGCAAGCCGCCGTGGTCTGCACCACGTGAGACAGAGCAGCCTGCTCAGGTGCCACACCGCGCCGCGATTGTGGCACGGCCTGTAAAACACTCCGTTTTGGTAGAGCGGGTTTGGGTGTGCTGGACCCGCTCCTCCGGCAGCTCTGGCTGATGCTCCCGGCGCGGGGAAGGCACTCACGCAATTTGGATGGATGGCGTTGGTGTCCCCGTGCCTCGGTGTCCCAACTTAAGAATTATGTGGTGTGGAGAATGGAGGAGGATCGGACCAGGGAAATTTTGCTGTATGCCTTAATGTGTGTCACACCAACGGGATCAGGATCAGTCCCTTTCTCCAACAGGCAGGCGTAGATTTTGAGTTAATGGAAAGCAACACCTTTCAGAAAGGGATTAAATATGGAAAACAAAGGGGCAAAGTTAATTGAACTGGAATGTGACAAATGAGCTTTTTAATGAATTAGAAAGGCTTTCTCAGCCTTATAGAAAATAGAAGAAAAAAAAATCATAACATGCATTTTTCCAATCATGAGACGTAAAACACAATTCTGAAAGTACCTAAGGATAAGCAGCGTCAGTTTTGGATTAGTGGGTAAAGGTACAATTGTTAATAAAAGTGTGCTATGTGTGGCTGCACATCAGATTTTCAGCAAAATGTTCCTACAGGTATTTTTATGCAGGTGGAACATGGAAGAAAACATGGATTATTTTTTTTCTGCCTTTTTTCATAAAAAACCCATTTTGTCCAGTAATGTTCAGTGGATGTCTCTATGAGGAACAAATATAATTATTTTGAATGCTATCACTGAAAAGCCACTAACAGGCTAAATTTGCATATGACATGGTACCCACTAGAACTGCGTGTACTTCTCAGACAATTAGGTAATTCTTGTGCTAAGCCAAACCAACATTAGGAGAATAAACTTTTAAGTAATATTAAGACTGTGAATAACGTGCTCATTACAGCCTCTGTGTCTGGTATCCTTTCAGTTCAAGTTGTGTGCAAATATAGAGGCTAAAATAATTCCTGAAGAATTATTTTTGTACAGTTTGTTCCAGCTTGTAGGCTGGCTAATTTTCATCTTAGAACAGCTGTGGCCCACAATGAATTTTCCCAAACACATTTTTCAAATCAGAGCTTAAAAAACTCACTGCATGTAAATCTAGTTTGCATATTTCTTTGAATAATGTAGTAAGCCACTTAATTATACATATATACAGATAACGTATCTAAATATAGAAGCAGTTCTCTGGAGGTTTATCTTGGGAAGCTCACAAAATGCCAGGTGCCGCTGAGAGCAGTTACTCCTTGTCGGAGGGTCTGCCCTGGGAATGATCAAATCTTCCCATTTCAAAAGTAGGACTGTTGAAGCTTCCAGGAATACACCTGTGGATGGGTGATTCTTACAGGAGTTCAGCTCCTCCCCATGTCAGACCACAGGAAAATCCCATTAATCCATCCCATTGATGGTACTCATATGGACCATTTTCTGAGTTTTTGGGCACTGGAGCAGACTGTGGGGGATGACCACTGCCTGGGACCGTGGCCTCTCTCCCCCATCCCTATCCCATCCCATCTCCATCCTGACTCCCACTCCCTGTTCAAACCTTTTTTCTTCTTTCTGTGCACAAAGGCACGGTAAGAAAAGGGTACGTTATTTCACACGGCCAAGGATTCCGGCGGTCTCTATCCCAGCTAGTTTGTCATTATTTCTGTGGCTTTACAAAATTCAATGATTGGAAAGGTGGGAGCTTAAACTTTGTTTAACGTTAGCTGTCCTTGTATCTCCTGCACTTTGAAACCTTGAATCCACTTTTTTGGAATGAAAAATAGCACTTTGACTTCCCTTAGTTCACATTCTGTAACTTAAAGTCTCCATTCATCTCACATTTCTGTTCTGAAATGACATGGGGTAAGTGCTGAGATGTCAGGAGTAATTGCTTTTTTGTTAATGTGTGCCTAGCTTGGTTGTTGATTAACTAAAAATTAAAATTCAAGCTTGCTTAGAGCACTAAGCTTCCAACTATCACAAAAAAACTCATTAAACTTGCATGCTGCCAATTGAAACAGGTTTTGGCAGAGAATCGGAATTCCACATAAGTCTTGTTTTTTTTTTCCTCCCTAAGTGTTAAAATTTATATGCAGTTTCACATCAGTGTGGAAGATGCCACGAATAATATTGATGTTAGAAGCCAACCAGGAAGCAGGTTCTGCTGGTAATAGGGGAGAGTGGGTAGCCATTATATTACGTATAATAAAATGCTGGCTTAATGTGTAATTTAAAATGAATGAATCAGTTCGACTCACCGTTCAGAGTGAAACCTTCTGGTTTGGTTTGGTTTGGTTGGATTTGACCTTTCAAAAACACAGTTCTCCAGTTCTTAACCTAACATGCATTTTGTTCCGAGCAGGGAGACAGCATTGTTTTTTTTTTCCTGATGAGCAAAATATGCCCTTAAATAAAGATTTGGAGTTTTCAAATGTAACTGTAATCCTGTCAATTTAAAAGCAAATTGGGGACTGCTTACTTTGAGAACATAAATTCACATTAGGCATTCTGGTATCTCTGTGGGTGTATTACTTGCTTTATAGACTGCAGGTATGATTCAATCTCTTGTTTTCTGATTCAGACAGTTTTATGCGACCCTACTGCAGGCTTGCAACTATCAAGATGATTAGTAGCAAACAAGGAACAAATCTACTAAAATTAAAGCTTTTCAAAGATCACCTTCTAGTAAATCTAGAAATATATCCGGTATATTTCTTGTAATATGGACTCTTTTCTAGAAAATATTGCTCAAATGAAGTGTCTGATAACAGTTCGTGTTTGGTTTCATCTGGGACATGTGTTTAGATGTCCTTCCTCAATTTTAATTCCGTATCTTACATTTTTAGACCTCCACTCCCTGTGATAGTGTCCTGAGTTGTCACAGTGATGCCTGAACCCTGCAATGTATTCTGGTCAATGCTTCTGAAAAGACAAATGTTGTTGTGCTTTTGCTCTCTCTTTGGTATGGACTTGGTGATAAGTATTTTGAGCAATAACTGAAAGTAAGTTTTATAATTCACCAGCATCTCAGACCCTGCAAAACCATTCTTACTCCTGTCCATCATAGCTGGGCATGAGTAAGCCCAAGAATCAGGGCATGGCTTTCCTTTCCTATTTCAAATCCCACAACTGAATCCTCCTGTCAAGGAGATTTAATGGGGAGCTTGTAGCTTGTAAACTGTAAGGCCACAGTTGAGGGAAATGTCTTATATCCATAAAATCTCAGTCTATCATTGCTATAGAGAGATTTCTGCTTAAAGCATCTTCTTCTGTCTCTCACCCTGCGTTGCACCAACCCTCTGCTTGGATCCAGCATTGCTCCGTGTAGCCTGGGGAGAAGCACCGGTCCTCTCCCTGCTCCCATCCCTGGGGATGTGGGGCATGACCTGGGGGGTGTCAGCTGGGGTGGCCCTTTGGGGACGAGGACCACAGGCTCAAGCCAGCATCGCCTGGAGGCAGTGGAGCTCGGTTGTGCTACAGGGCACAGTTTTCTCTGTCAAACTATGTGGAACAACTGCTTGATCCAGGTGGGGAAAGTACAGCAACTAATGAGAAATCTGGTGTAAAATAAAAAAAGTGAAGTCAGTCCTGTTACTGGGTCAGGTCCTAGCCCGTGTAAATCCATTATCCTCGGTGAACTGCATCGATCTGCACCTGGTTGGGATGTGGCTTCCTGCGGCTTTATTGGTTTCTTCTTCTCTTGACAGTATTGGATTCTCCTCCTTAGGATGACGTTCAGATGTTTGTACCCCAGAAATGCCTGGAAATGCAGCGTAAGGCAGCCCAGTCCTTTGAAGGAGACAGTACGTGTAAAATCACTGATTGGGAGTAAAACATTGACGCGCTACTTCAAACAAATCTGTTAACCTACAAATCAAGCAAAGAACTCTGAGAATTAGCTGCTTTATTATAAAATGAGTTATTTAGCCATTTATTATTTACAAATAATTAGGGAAACAAATTGCTGCTTAATCAGTTCAACTGCAAGTACTTTTCAAAGTCATTTTTTTTTGCCATCAGATCTGAAGCATGTGAATTTTTCACTTATTCCCTTTCCCCCTTTGTGTAAGACTTTTTATTTGCTAAGGGCTCTCTATAAAGAAATAATGTTATATGAGCTCTGATGCCAGTTGTAGACAAAGCCCCAGGACTCTTCCCTCCGTTCATCCTCCTTTGCTCTGACTCATCGTTGCGCAGGTTTGCCGAGGATTTATTTTGATATATCAGTTCTTTTTGAAGGATGTGGGTTGTATATTTTGCAGGCGGTAAAGATTAGCATAGTAATAAGCAGTCTCATGAGTTAGAATTATATAGAGAAGTATATAGTGACTTTAAGTCCAAGTAACTCATTAGCAGGAAAGGTCCTTCCTTTGGCCAGGAGAGGCGGCCGAGGTGGAGCTTGGCCCCGCAGACCGGCAGAGCTGGGGACAGGCGGTCATCCAGGGTATTTGAGCTACGCCCACACATGCATTTTCTGGAGCCGACGTGTACCCGTGTCCCCATCCTCGGGGGGACACCTCCCTCCCTCCCTCGCCGTGCGCGGCCATCACGACGCGGTACGGGCTCCACCGGCTGCTTTGCCTTTCCCTGCACCTCGCTGTCTCTCTCCCGTTTAGACTCTGTAGGGACCTTCAGTGGCAAAAAGCAGCGTGACTGGGTTTCCCACCTGGGAGAAAAGTCATACGCTGTGAAAGGAGAGGACAAATAGTAAGATAGCAAGTTTTTGCAAGACGATACTTGGGTGGGTTTTGGTAAAGGAAAAGTTTTCCCTGAAAGTGCCCCCCTGCCCACTTGCTAGCAACTAAACGGAGGGGCGGCTTTGTGTCAAAGTCACCCAGGAGCAGCGAGGGGCATAGAGATGGTGCAAAGTGGGATAAAACTTGCAGATGAGAAGGTGTGCAGTTTGGGGTTTATTCTTGCGGAGGGTGACCGGTGAAGTGTGTGATGTGAAAGGGCGAGACACCGGGGTGCACGGGCTGCTCTGCAGCTTGCCCGGAGAGGTTTCCATCCCAAGTTGCTCTCACAGACGGAGTGGCTGCTGCGCTTTTAGCTGACGACTTGTAGGAATCCAAGAAGCAGAATCCATGGTGAGGATCTGAAGGAATGGCCCATGGTTTAGTAGTGGTTTGGGTAGCATTAGAGGAGAGCTGGTTGTTCAGCGTAAAGAGTGATTCCTGTAGGTATGAAACCATTTGAAATCAGCTGTCACTGTTTCTGATCGATCCTTGCCTACAGGAAAAGAAAAAAAATTTCTTAGGCAGTAAAAAATGACAGGAGGAAAATTACCATTTCTGGTAGGGTTGATCTAATTTATCTCGGAAGAGAGATAAAATGCACACCAACAGGGTACACGTGGTCTTGCCCGAGGGTAATCTGTTCAGCTGTTTTATCGTACCGCAGTACACGAGGGCTGGATAACGTTGTACAAATGAGATGCTTTCTTCAAGAATATAAGTGCCGTAATTTAGAAGTTGAAAAATTGCAAGTATGAAGAGCGTGCGGTGTTAGCAATAGTTACAGATGCAATTCAGGCTGGAGATTTGGTGTATGTGCTGGGGAGAGTTGTGTGTATCGGGAGAATTTCCAGCGCGAGCCGAGCAGTTAACGCTCACCCGCACCCGGTGCCAGTGGTGTGATGGAGCAATGACGGACCTGTTTCTAATTTGCACCCTTCCTTGCAAAGCTCACTAATACATAGCTGCTAATATTTAAAACTATGGTAGGCTGAGTTTCTGCCCTAACAGACAAATGCAATTTACATCAAGTAAAGACAAATGACACACTTAGGGCATTAATATGTATGAATCACACCCACGTATGCTGTATCTTGCTGTGTCTACCTTTTAAAATTAAAGCTGTGTTCATGTTATAATACTCAAGTTGCACTTAGTGTTTGAAATCTTTCTGTTTAAACCTCATCCATCTTTACTGAGGCAAGTAGAGTTTTATAATGAGAGTTTTGGCTTACATTCTGAAAGAATGCAAATTTGTGAAAAGTGTCTGATGAAATTACATGTAAAAGTACAAAGGTGATAAAAACCTGTTGAAAAAAATCATTCTAATAAGAATAAAATTGAAGTAAGTTTGTTGATTTCTATGCAAAATTCTCAGTGTTTTTATATGCATACTACAAGATTTTCATTTATTTGCCAGATGTGACAGAGGGATTTCTTCTGGTATCAAGCCACTTCTCTGAAGTAGTTGATTCCGGGGTTTGACACATCATTTATGAACAGAATTATGGTGCACTCAGCCCCTGGACACTATCAGAAAGGGCATGGCCTCTACGGGGGCCAGGGACCTGCTTGTGAGCACCGGCGGCTGCCCACCCGTTCCCTATTCACCCAGATTTTTGACTGTCCCTGTATTTATCTACTCCTCATCCTGAACGCTGTCTTTAAAGGTTAGAGGCGGAGCTGTGTGACCATAGCTCCCAGTGGGGTTATTCTTGGTTTCTGGGCTCAGAATCCACTTTGTTACCCCCAAAAGGTATTTTTCAATTGAATTTATACATTTACAGAGGTAAATGTACGACTTGAAATGATGAGATCGCGCCTGTCAATGACCCAGTAATGAATTATTTTTCAAAACTTACCCTTGGAATTTCCTTTTGGTGCGTTATAGTAGAACTGTTTGAATGCCAGTTACTTTAGAAAGAGCTAATAAGCAAACCCACCCATTATCAATGCAACATATGGTCTACTACGTCCCAGTGCTGGGAGAACTCATGCATCAACTTTTGTTCTTGTTTTTTAAAATATGTTTGAACCTTTAGTAGGGACACAGGGAATAAGGAGAACTGCAAATGCAGAATCCCTCTGCAGCTTTAGCTATCTGCTGAAATTAGTCTTTGTTTTGGATTTGCCCCTCTCTTGTCTTTTAATAAAACATTTTGACTTTGTAATGTGCTTTCCTTTGGACGAATGCTTGATATTCAGCCGTGCCTTGACTTCTGGAGACACATCAGAAAATCAGAAATCAGCCCCAGTTACTGCGGTGTCACACTGTATGAGCATCTCCTCCCCTTGACTCTGGTTGATAGTTCAGTGTATATTTAAACTTTCATCAACATAAAATCAGCATGATAAATTTGTAATAATCTGCATGTCATTAGCACATTTTAATTGTCAGGACTTTGTGAACAAAAGTCTTCTGAGCACAGACATATTTCAGCATTGGATTTACAACAAATATCCATAAATATTGGATCTTAATTTAAGATTATGCAAAAAGGTTGATTCTTTTTTAAATGACAGATAATCCTCTAGTGATTCACCTAAGCAGGAGCAGAGTACAGTAGCATAAGGCTGCAGCACAAAACCTCTCTCTTTCTCTCTGTTTCTCCTCTCTCGGCAGTTACCCTTGGTGGTCCGGAGGTCTGCAGGGGATGCTCAGGTCCCCGGTGCAAAGCGGGCAGAGCCACCTGCCCCGCTGACGTCCCACAGCATTTTTCCAAAGCAAACTGCTGTTAGGAGCCTGTTATGACGTGACAAACCAACCTCTGAAGTCTGGAAGCGTTCGTCTATTTAAAAAATGCTTTATAAAAGTTATTTTTTCACCTTTGGTACCTCTCAGCCAGATCAAGCGTATACACTTGAAACACCTCAGTGAAATCAGAAGTAATGTGGTTGTTAATTAAACGGACTTGGCTCCTGCTCCGCAGCCCCTGCTCCGTCTGTCCAGGCAAGCCGTTCTCTGACAAGTGACCTTTATTGGCTTGCCCATCAATATACAAACAGGCATTTAATTTCCCCTTATTTATCCTGAACGAATGGCCTGCTTTTGCTTCATTGGCATTCATTCATTATCTGGAACAGGTTCATTATCCAGGATCAACCTGTTGATTTCAGTGAGACAGAAAACTACAAATCTGTCTGTGCGAAACAGTAATTTTAAAGATGGTGCTTTCAGAGTCAAGGATCAAACCCTGCTTGTGCTTCTTAGTCTGGAAATATCAGGAGACAGACTCAGGGCTGACAGCAGAAGCTCCGAGGCAACAGTAAGAAGAAAGGGTTTATTTGGGTTTGGTTTTCACTATTATTGTTAAAATGTGGCACTTCAACACGTGTAAGAGCAGACTGACCAAAACCCCTTCCCACCTGGCAGGTTTTCTCCATCCTCAAAGGTGGGCAGAGTTAGGATGGGGCTGGAAGCTCAGAGGATTGCGCCGTGTCTCGGAGGGAGTATCCCACCTGAGATCAGGCTGCAGCTTTTGTGATCTCCTGTGAATGTAAAACCAGATGAAGTCCAGGTTCTCCAGAGCTGCAGCTTCTAGCAGACCTAAGGTCAAGGCTTAGTACCGTTATTGTCAGGACTATATGTAAAAAAAACTATCTGAAGTTATGATGGCTATCTTTTTACAAATTTCTACAGCATCTCAGTTTTCCACTCTTTTCTCTTTCTGAAAACCTCGTTAGGACCTCGACTTTCCACAGCATTGAGGGCAGAGAGAAAGTGTCAGGAATAAATTCTGCTGCCTGTTTGCGTTGCCTGCCGACGGACTGACCCGGCCGGCGTCCTTGGGGCGAGCTGGGCTCCTGCCTCCGAACCCCTGCCTGGGATGCTGGAAGGCGGAGGATGGGTTCTTCAGCCTTCACATGGGGGATACAAACTTTGTTTAAACTTGGTCCTAAATCAGGAACAGGCTAGTTAAGTATCACAAAGTTCACTGATGGAGATACTTTCTGACAATTTGGCCGGTGAGGCCAGGAGCATACAACTCAACTAAGATTAAACTCCTTGTTTATCTTACAGATGCAAATGTGAAGGACATTATCTAACTTAGACTCTGAATTTTTAATCTTTGGTGTCTGACATTTAAGTATATGTCCTCTCCCTTTTTGAGACTACATTATTCTCCTATTACAGATTTATGACAAAAAGACATCTCCTATATACTTGATACCTGCTTTGAATATTATGCTATTGACAGTTGGAACAGATGAATAGGTGTAATAAGAAGCTGAAAGTATCACCATGGAGGAGCCAAGTTATGACAGCTGAAGAGCACAGCAAAATTGGAAGAGTGTGGTGAGAAGGGGTTTATTGTCTGCTAAGGATGGATTGGAAATGGAGTTGTAGACACACATGTGCAGGTTTACACAGAGACGCACACACAAATCACCCCTGCTTTGCTGGAGAGCAAGGCACCAAAATCGTAATCATCCCAGCGGCTGGTACTTTCCCTTGATAATAGTGACTATTTGATTGGAAAGCAGCTCTTTATTTTCAGTTAGGAGAAAGTAAGAAATTAATCTGGTCAGAAGTAAAGCATATTGAAAAGCTGACGCTGTGCTTTAAGATTTGGGCTTACAGGATATTTAAAACTTGAATATTCCTTCCCAAAGCTTCAGGCCGATATTGAATGCATTGCCTATTGACTTGAAGGAAAAGAGGATGGGTCCCCAATAGACATCCAGAATTTTATGTAGTTAATGATGGATGTTTTATTAGAAATGTAAATCAGTTTAATGAAAATAAATACAGCTGGTACTTGGATAACAAAAAAGTTCAAATAATTAGTTATTGCAAGGCATGGACCTTGAATTACCAAAGTATGTCAACACTCTCTTGTTTCACAGTAGTAGTTGCTTTGTACTGATTGCAGCATTTACATAAAACCTGGCAGGCCATGAATTCCCTCTCTGAGCGGGTCCTTCTGCACAGCTGGAAACAGAGATGGGCCGTCAGGGACAGGAGCGAGCGGTGGTCTGCCTGGAAGCATCCCGACCGAGGCAGGAGCAGCTCCTGACACCCCGCCTGAAGCCAAGAGATACTTTGGTTGTTCCTGCTTTACTCTCCAAATATAAAACCAATGAAATTAATTCATGGTTTAGACTGGCCTCAAATGAAAACTGTTTTGTTTTCTTGCAGGAAAAAACCAATAAATGTTGTATTTTTTTCTCTTTCACAAAATTTAAAGAAAAGAGGCAAATCAATGAAAGGGAAATTCTAAGCTTAAGAATCATTAAAAACCAAACCAAAACAACAATCGAAAAACCTGCAGCTTTCCCATGCTTGTTTCTTATTAATCCATTTGTTAATCAGTTGTTGACCCTTTATCAAGATGTGTTTTATATATCTGGGTTCAAACGTTTCCTCTGCCTGAGGTGTGGGAATGCGTTTCTTCTACATCATCTCTGTGCGTTCCCCCCAAAAAGGGGGAGTTTGTGGGGAACTTGGCCGCTGCCACAGAAAGGACGGTGGGTTTGTTACAGCATTTATGCAGGGATGGGACACTCCATTTCCTGCCCCAGCAAATGCTCAAGTATACTTTTTCAAAGATATAAGCTCAAATCAATCAAAGCCCACCTGGATTTTCTCTAGGGAAAGGTGAGCCCATGCAGTAACGGCACTTGGCCTCTCCCTCTCTATGGTGCAGAGCCAGGAGCTGGTGGGTTACATGCACAAATGTCTCCCTGTTTTCCTGAGCTCTGGGGATTTTTCCTTACAAGAGAACCAGGAATTTTTCTCTTTCCATCTTCGTGAATCAGCAAGGTCTGGTTTTCTTTTCGTCCTGTATATTCAGGAAAGAGGCATGTGCTGCTGCGTCTGGAGCATTTGGGTTTCACAACCTGATTGTTGATTTGATTCCACTTGCACAACTTGCCTTGGAAGAGGAGCATATGGCCGTTTTCTTCCTCATCATACACTTGGTCCAGGTTGGATCCTTTAGGATTCTTCAGTTTTTCTACAGACAGAAAGAAAACGTGCTGTTGCAGAGAGAGCCAGCAGCGAGCGGGATGTGATGGAGACTATGCTGATCCCTAAAGGAAACAAATCACATTTTGAAGATTCAGATACCCACTTTCAGCTGCCTCTAACTCAAAGCTTGTAGAGAAGAGATTGTCCCGAGCCCCATCAGGACTGAAATGAACCCGGGAAGGTCATTACAACGCACCAAGAGACCTGTGACACGCCGGAGCGCGGCCGTGCTGCCCAGCCTGCACCCTCCGCGCATACACACAGCAGCTCTGCTTGGGGCTTCATCGCCTTTTCTTCCCTCCGAATTAGAGGTGAGAGATGCTGATCCTTAACCAGCGCTTGTTTTGTCCGCACACTTGTTTTACTGAAGACGATCAAGCCAAGAGTTTTGTAAGAGAGTGTTTTGGTAAGGTTTGCTGTGGGGGTCTCCGTGTGCCTCTCGGGGAGGGGTGATGATGTTCTCGAGAAAGCAGGCTGAAGGAGGTTTTTGCTCGTGCCATAACGTTGAAGTCCCAGCATGGGCACCGCTCGGTGCTGAGCACAGAAATTGCTCTAACGCCGGGCTTGGATGGTGGTGTGCTGGCAGGCGATCGTGCACTTTTTGACCTTACACTAGTCTGAGTCTTTGTTGGAAAAGTAATAATTTAAAGAATTTGAAGAATATAATGCAGACGTTGAGGAATTTTGAACTGCCCGCATTGTGAGTGATTGCAGGTTCAGTCGCAGTTCACACTGTCACAGGCTATTTCATTGATGTCAATGGAATTGCAAGGACATAAAACTGCTGTGACAGGAGACCGAAGCCCTTTGTAAAAATGAGTGATCTTGACCAAAAACGTGGTACATCTGGGTGTAGACTCTATCCAGCTTGGTCTTTTTCCTTTTCCCTTTAGAATATCATTAGAAATGGTTTTCTGTTGTGCCAAAAATGGAAGGTTTCAAAAAATATCATTGTCTGGTGGGGATTAAAACCCTGACCTTTTCATGCCGCCTGGAAAATGAGGAAGGGATAGTTTTGGTTTGGGTGGTGGGAGAGGTGGGTGGTGACGAGCAGTTGCACACCCACAGGGCGGTGACAGGGGGATGTACCACGTGGAGCAGCGCTTGGAAAGTGGTGGGAAACCTCGGTCCCATAGGGCTGCTGCTAGACAGGTCCAAGCAGGGACTCAGAGCCGATCTCTGCTCTGCAAAGAGTCTGGCCACAAATCCTGCCCTGGGTTTGAGAACCATTTTCCAGCAAAAACTTCACTGAACTGATGTGTTTCTATGAAAAGTTTTCACTTTGATGAACAAGGATTTTCTGATGGAAAAAGCACTTTGTGGGAAAATTCTTGATGAGAAATACTTTGCAATGTTATTGAATTCCTCCCTTAGAGCTCCCGTTCCTAGCCAGCTGGTCTCCGTTGTCAGTATTCAGCCATTCCTCTGAAACAGTATATGACATTTTCAGAGATAAAAAGAAAATTTAACTCATTTGTAATTTAATTGAGAGCTGAGCAGTGTATAATGTCACAAGTCATGACATGTGCAAACGAGGGTCTGTACCTGAGCCTTCACAGAGTGACGTTTGCTCTACCTTTGCTAATGGCCATGCTCTTAAAGAAAAGCTAAATGTGGGGGGTGGGGGCCAGGGGAGCCCCCAACCAGCCGTGTCTCCTCCAGATGTGAAATGTTGTGCGCTCTTTCCTGGGCTCCACTTTCTGCCCAGTGTGGAATTTGGAGGGGGGGGGAGGCAAATTTGTGGTCCCGAAAGAGTCACGCTGGGCTGGCTGGGTCCGATTAATGGCTCTGGTCACTGCCAAAGGAGGGTCCTGAGGGGATGCGAATTGAGGCCGCTCCCCTTTTTTGAGCAGTATTTACAAAATTTTAAAATATTCTTTGTTGTGAGCATAACAAGGCAGCCTTGGGAGCAGGGGCAGGAATAGAGGACGGGGACAGCTGAAGATCCGTGTGTGTGGTAGTGGGAGGTGTTTATAAAACAGGACCATTTTACTAAAGAATGTTTTCCAACCAACTCTCTGTTATGTGGAGAAAACCTGTTTCCCGCTGAAGCTTGTTTGTAGTCATGAGTTGGAGCTTAAGGATTTTTAACCTTTTGTCACATCACTCCAGCCTGCAATGAAAGTCTCACCCCGGAGGCAAAACCACCATTGCATTAAGGTGAGTGTATTAATCCTGAGAAATAACCAGTCCCCGCGGGCTACAACGTGGTGGCATCTGCTCAGCAAACCAATTTAAATTCTTCCTGTTTTTTTGATGGGTATGAGACCAGGATCACCGACTCGCCTTCTGGGAGAGGAAAGTGGAATGATGGTCCTTACATTAAATCAAATCCCACTTAATGATTGCACATTTTGATTAGAAGAAACCAATCAGTGCTACCGTAAGCTGCGTGCCAGCCATAAAATTGTACACTTAAGACGTAATTGTACGATGAGTAGATGTTTCATTTACGTGAAAGGCAAACGACTGAAATCTGACCCACGGTCTTCAGGTTTGATTAACATTAAAAGAGGCACCTTGGGGTTCGCGATGGAGCCGGCCGGAGCGAGGGGAGCACACTGCAGCTGCGTTCCCGACGAGAGAACCGCAGAGTGCTCCGCGAGAGAGGAGAGCAGTAAATACCTTTCCTGCGACAGGTGGGTAGCTGTCTGCAACTCAGGGTGGGTAAATGCAGACAAAACCTTATTTTTTGTGGCTGTGGTGGTCCCAGTAAAATGAAATCATATATTCCCATCATAAAATTTATGGTTTCAAAGCTATTTCTGCTTTAGGGCTACTTCATTCTGCTTCCCCTTCCCACTGGAGTTCATTATAGATAACCTTATTTGTGTATGTATTTTCGGTTTCCCAGAAGTAAAGCACCTCGAGCATAAAAGGAACAAACGAGCAAAATGAACAGAAGTTCAAAATGAAGCCGGCACTCTGAAGGGAAGCTAAGCTGCCCTAACTGCTTAGCATTCATGCTATTTATTCCCCCCGTTTGCTGTGGTGGCTGCCTAAGAGTTCCTGAATCATTGAATTAGTCAAATGGCTCTTGAAAGGTGGTTATTGCATTTTAATGGCTTTCTGCCTTTGTTTACCACAAGAGTTCTCCTGTATAAGATGCACGTCCAGGTGAAATCAGATTCATACGTAAATACTAATGTTCTCCGGGAGGTTTGAGGAAATATTGTATGGTATTACACAAGCAGGGATGCACAACGCTGCAAAAGATGCAAATGGTACAGCAGCCGTAGAGACAGCTTCCCAGGCAGCAATAAGAGGATTAGGGAAAACATCAACAACTTTGAAAAATCTGAGATTACCGAAATCTTGGACTCTCAAAAATAGTACAGGATCCAACTGGAGGCCTAAAAATACTCCTGTTTACCGCACAACAGCTTTCGCTCCGCACTGCTGGTATCTGGTCTCCGTTATTTGAACAGCTTGAGCTGGCAGCCGGCGGGAGGGTGCCCGGCGAGGGGTACGTACAGCCCGGGCGGGGGCTTGGACCTGCCCTGTCCCGCGGCCAGGCGAGGAGGGCTGGAGCCCGCCGATGCTGCTGGAGGGCAGCACCTCCTGGTCCGGGTTTCAAGCCCAGCCTTGTCCAGCAAAGCTTCTGCTGCACTGCTGGGGGTGCAGGCAGGAGCACCAAGGTGTTTGATTTTGCACCCTTCAGTGCCAAATGCTTTTATTCCTATCCAAAAACATGCTGAAAATTTTCCATTAGAAGTCTCAGCCTAAAAGTCCTCCACTGAAATATGGAGCCACCTTATTGTAGGATATTACTTGCTTTCTGACAAGAACTTCTCTAATAAACGATAAACAAAACCCCACCACTGAAATCTCTTAGGAAATTCCTATTTAATTAGAGAGGCTTTGGGGATTTCTTATTGTTCAGCGGTGTGAGTGCATTAAGGCATTTGCACTATTTTGTTGTATTTATGATACAGCAAATAAGATGACATATAAAGCAACCGTTCTATCTGCAAATATTATATAAGTGACAGACTGTGTTTGGGAGAAGTAATGAGATGTAGTTAGAGGGGAAAAAAGCCTCATTCAGAAGCGAGCCCATAAACTTTTCAACAGGCTTTAATAAAACATAATGCTAGCTTCTCGCTGCACCTATCACTCTTGAAACTGTTAAATCTCTATGGGCAGTTTAGCATTTGTCTAAGGGATCATCTGAGCCTCCACAATGCCTCCACAAATGTGCAAAGAATCACCAATTCCAGCAACTCGCTTCCAGGAAAGCTGTTCTCTTCTGATGTTAAGGGCAGGGTATGCTGTTTGGGTAGGAAACGGAGGTGTGGAGGCAGCAGAAAGAGGAGTAATTTGGGCAGCGGAGCTTGCTCCGGGCAGCGGCGCTGGGAGCCGGAGGAGGTGGGGTGCCCGGCCGTGCTCCCCGTCCTGCCCGCAGCCACCCCTCAGCCGCCTTCACTGATTCCTCCTCTTTTCCTCTGCTTTTCTTAGCATGCAGGAGAAGCCAGAACTGGTTAAGCGAGGCCAAGGGAAGAGCAGTCTCACCGGCGTGACCTGCAAAATGTGACGTGTGGGTATGATACAGCTCCCCTGAATTGGATGAGTTTGTCGAAATTTGCTCCCTGCGCTGCTCTGTAGTTGTTTATCCAAATAGTTTAAATGATAGTTAAATGGTTTAAATAATCTCCTTTTCAGAGTTCAGTCTGACAGTATTCCTGTAGCCTTTGCATTACAAAGCATTTCAGTGTTTCTATGTAAGCATATGAACTGAAATCATACTCCTGAAGTTAATCTGGGAAACGTTTCCTTTGAACTTTAAGAGTACAGACAGAAGACAAACACCTTCTTATTCCCGAGTATCACCAGACAGAGTTTTCTTCTCCTTCCTCCACTCCCTCCTCCTCTCCTGCAGAACTCCCTCTCCCCAAGGTGAGTTTTATTCTGCGAATGCAGGCTGGTCCCTTGGTCGTCGCCAGGACCTTCTGCGCGGCAGCCGTGCCGTCGGCAGCACTCGTGGGCAGGGACCCTGCGGCCCCCGGCCCCGACCCGCTGCCCCCGTGCCGTTCCCCGCCTGAACGGGCTGGG